>NC_067398.1:188738053-189038053 GCF_016432865.1 Antechinus flavipes
CTAGTTTAGCACTCAGTGCAGCTTACATTTCCATAAAACAATCTTGTAAATAGTTGGAAAAAAATTAGGTCACAAAATTTCTATTGTGCCAAATAATATAGGTTGATATAACCCACTTTAGCTAATGCCAAGAACCACTTTATTTTCCTTATTCCTCAATATAGCATCTGCATCTACCTAAAATAAATATAATCATGAACTCAACCTTTGGGATTGAGTAAATTCAGTAAAACAGTCTGATTTTTAAAAAATAATTTTTATGATGCCTTTCCTTTTTTGCCATGTGCAGAGCATTAGGAATCTAAAAATGTAAAAAATAATACAATCCTTGCTCTCCAGAATCTTATAATGCAAAATAAATATGATGCAACATGATAAAGGGAAAAGGGAAGGAAAAGATTAAAAGAGAGAGCCCAGGTTGGCTGCAGTCAGGTGTGCTATGATTCAAGGATAGAAAGATATGTTGGAACCAAACTGGAGAAATCTTGATGAGCTAGACTAAGAAGTGTAATTTTTTTTTCAGATATAGTGGGAAGTCATGAAAGGTTTTTGATCAAGTGATGAAATAACCCAAACTGCACCTTAGGAAGATTGTTTTGACAGCTGTGTAAAAGATGAATTTGGGAAAAGGGGAGAGGTGAGATAGAGATATCATTACAATTGTTAAGGTAAGAGGTAATGAGGACAGCACTGGAGTGATAGAAGCATGATTAGAAAGAGATACTAAAGATAGAATCACAAATGTAAATTGTGGAGTGGGGGAAGGGAATCATCAAAATAACCAAAAATGACTATATTTTTGCAAAAATGACCCTCAAGCCTGGAGGATTGGGAGAAGAGTGTTGACATTCACACAGAGAGGGAACTTGGGGAGAAAGGCAGGTTTTAAGATGTTGGCAGGAAATCCCAGTGGGAAAGGATCATCATGAAACTTGGAAATATGAGATTCAGGAATATGGAAATGAGGAAGATTAGAGGAAAAATAGTGACTAGGTGCATTTTAGGATAGATCTTAGGACTAGGGAACTGACAGATTTCTGTAGCATGTAAGAGACCATGGAAATAGAGGCAGTTTAAAAGGTTAAACAAAGAGATTAATTTTTAAAAAAAGAAAGGAAGGAAGGAAAGGAAAGGAAAGGAGGAGTAGAAGAAGAAGAGAAGGAGGAAGAAGAAAGGAAAGAAAAGGAAGAGGAGGAGGAGGAAAGAAAGAAGAGGGAAAGAAGAAAAAGAGGGAGGAGGAGGAAGAAGAGAAGAAAAAAAGGAGGAGGAGAAAGAAGAGAGAAAAAGGAAGGAAGGGAAGGGAAGGGAAGGGAAGGGAAGGGAAGGGAAGGGAAGGGAAGGGAAGGGAAGGGAAGGGAAGGGAAGGGAAGGGAAGGGAAGGGAAGGGAAGGGAAGGGAAAGGAAGGGAAGGGAAGGGAAGGGAAGGGAAGGGAAGGGAAGGAAGGGAAGGGAAGGGAAGGGAAGGGAAGGGAAGGGAAATCTCTTTGAGATTTGAACTTAGATCAGAAATCATCGTCTCTGACATTTTCTTACTTTTTTATCTAAGTCTTTATACTAAAGAAACTAGTTCTCAGAATTGGGCACACTTACCTGCCAAAGGTAAGATTTGCCTGCTACTAGGAAGACTCAGTGTAACTAGATGGACAAAGAGTTGGCTTCAGAGCCAGAAAGACCAGGCTTCAAGTCCTGTCTTTGACACCTGACTCTGATCCCTAGACAAGTCTTTCAGAGCCATCAATCAGCTCTCAGAGATGACAGGTTACAGAGCAGATGCCCAGCTACCTTGGCAGAAATAATTTCTTCATTAGAAGTTCTTTTGCCAATAAAATTACAGGTCTAGTTTAAATAAAAACAAAACAACAACAAAAACAGATTTAACCAAATATAAGTGACAAGGATCACTCACAAGCAAGGCAGGCTGAATTATCAGTCATTTGCTGAGCTACAAAGTACATTTGTTTGTATTCTAGGCTTCTCTAAGTAGCCATGCCTCTTAGGAGACCTGACTTTTCTTTTCAAGGAAAAACTTGGTCTTCCAAGTGAAAAAGAGAAAGAAAAACAAAAGCAAAGCTATCACTTAGCTGACTTTCTGCCCCTCCCCCACCACGACTATAAACTCCCATATTCTAGTAGTTAGACTTAAGAATTGTTCTCTTTTCTCTTCAAATAAACTCTCATCTCTCTTGGTCTTTGAACCTCCAGGCAGAAATCTCTCTCTGGCAATGTGTAGTTTTCATACACGAAAACTTTAAATCTCTTATCTCTAAAAATACACCATAACAATAACTTTTCATTTGAAGCATAAAGGGCTTGTATTTTTCTTTTTTTTTTCTTTAGAGCATTTATTTTAGATGAAAATTTCACAATTCCAATTAGAAAATTAACACCCAAGAGAGAAAATTTGGATCCTCAAACAAGTCTTAAATTTTTATTTATCTCCAGTTAGCCCCTGGCCTCTTTGTGATTGAAGCAAAAATAAGCTTACTGAAAACAGAGTAATGAACAGTATATTATACTTTAATATCTATGAATCAACAAGCACGATGAGGGAAAGTTGACAAAAAGAATTAATCTTTTCTTGATATTTCCCCCAATCTGGTAGAACCTGTAGAGCCAATGACTGACCTATATATATGCTGTTTCTACAATAGATTTTTTTCCTTTACTCCGCGTTTCCCTTTACTCCAGCCTCCCAAATACAATTGCTCAGAATCTCTTGTCTTCCTACTTCCCCTTTCTGAGAGAGCTTCTTCCTTTTGTACAAATTACTTAGGGCAGGTGTAAGGTAGTCTTTCACACATCTGAGAGGTATACAGACCCTGTTCATATTGAGTTTTGATTACTTGACTAAGTCAAAAATCTTTACATTTAATCAAAACACCATTTCCCAGTGGTTTTGATACCACCTTTACTTTTGCCCTTCAGTTTTAATATTTGCTGTCCTCAGCAAATCTACTGGATTTTGTTTGGCAAAAGTCAAATCTGTGGTATATCATTAATTATTTGATGAGGTTCTGCATTTCTGATTCAAATAAAAGTTTTTGTGCTGTCTATAATGAAATTTCATAATTAACATCTTTCCTCTAGAAAATGACCTGACTATTGCTAACTGGTTAGATGGAATTGGGCATTAGATGGTACCTAAGAGTGGGGTGGGGAGGTTTGGGGACAGTCAGTGAGGACATGCATTATGGAAAAGAAGAGAGACACCAACTCTGCAGGGTACCCTAGATTTTGGAGGGCACATAGGATCTTCTAGGATAGTGAGGTAGAATGTATATACCACATGTGAAATTTCACCTAGTCTAAAACTGAAGTTTTTTCCACTTGTGGGAGCCTATGAAGAGAGTCTCCACCCACGACTTTCTTTTTTGAATACCCAATATAAAAAAATCCTCAAGAAATTACCAAAAAAAAAAAATTGCTTGATTTTTAAATAGTTATCTTTATATTTAAATATTTATTTTATTGACTTTTGATAATGAATCTGACGTGATATTTGGACTTTACATTAACTAAAATACTAGTATCTGGGTGAAAATTAAATTTTTTCTTGTTGGATTTTAAAAGACCTAGAATTTTTGCTCTGTTGTAATTTCCTTATGCCCTGAAAGTCCATAGGGTAAAGTTTACTTGCATGTCTAGAAACTTCAAGAAATTGATCCTTGATTGAACATTATGCCCGACTTTGGAAGCTTATTTGACTTTATGCTATTTTTTCTCTACCAGAGTCTACTTGTTCTGTTATTGAGTGAGTTTGGAATTCCATTTTAATTACCCTTAAAGTGTCAGTTATCAATTGGGGGAAATTTGGGGTGTCTTTTGGAAATTTAAAAGAATCAAAGGGAGATTGCTTATGGTACAGAGACCTTTAAAGAAATTTTGATGTGTCCTATATAGATAGGAACAGTTAGAAAATTTTGTTTAGACCTCAGCTGGATGTCCATGTGCATTGAATCATGGAAGAATTTTCACTCAATATAGTTGACTTATAACTGGAAGATTAGAAAATGATTTCCACTCATCTCAGATATTTGATCTTTATGCGGAAAGTTTCACAAGTACTGGGATTATGACAGAGAATTCACTTTCCTGAAACAAAATTTATTTTCTTTTTCTTTAGAAGTTGATTAATAACTGAACCCACTTTATGAGTAAAAGTACTTTGTGAAAGGGAGTCTAATGGAATTTGAAGAGTGTGAAGTACCCCAGCCTCCTAGGTTCCTAAGCTTTTTTGCAAATAGAAAGCCAAATCAGTTTGTTTTCTCACCTTAGAGTAAGAGGGTGATTTACAGTTGACCCCAGGTCCTAAACCTTTACGGAGAGAACTCCATGTGATAGGTTCTGAAGGGCCCAGTTTCCTTCTCATTCAGGAGCCTTTTTTTTCTTCCTCTTCCTCCATCTCCTCCTCCTCCTCCTCTTCCTTCTCCTTCTTCTTCTTCTTCTTCTCCTCCTCCTCCTTCACCTTTTCCTCTACCTTATCTTTTTCCTCCTCCTCCTCTTCCTGCACCTCTTTTTCCTCCATCACCTCCTCCTCTTCCTTCTTTTCTTGTTGTTGTTGTAGTTCTTCTTCTTCTTCTTCTTCTTCTTCTTCTTCTTCTTCTTCTTCTTCTTCTTCTCTTCTTCTTCTTCTTCTTCTTCTTCTTCTTCTTCTGCTGCTGCTGCTGCTGCTGCTGCTGCTGCTGCTGCTGCTGCTGCTGCTTCTGATTTTGCTTCTTCTGCTTCTTCTTTTCCTTCTCTTTCCTCTTCCTCCTCCTCTTTCTCTTCTTCCTTTTCCTCTTCTTCCTCTTCCTCTTCTTTCTTGTCTTTTTTTTTACCTTTGGTTTGTGAAAAATTTTCAAGGACTAAGTAAATACTAACCAAGCAGTAATCTTTACTAAATTATGCAAAATGTTGAATATACATAATTTTGTACTTGAGTATAATTCTGATTGTGAAACACAATTGACATTTTGTATCTGATAATGGCAATCTAACCACATAATGATAGAAGACTCTGACAATGTAAACATTCAAAAGGCCTGAGTTACCTTTTGTCATCTCCCTCACAGGGTCCAATGACTTTTTCACTTTTGATATCCTGTTAAAGAACGCTGTAAGGCTAAAGGCCTTTTCTCTGAAGCCATGTGACCCTGGAAAAAGGCCTTGGCTTTTGAATTTGTTTTTTTCCATTTTAGATGAATAGAATTTGATTTGGGTAAAGAGTGAGCCATAGGAATCCAGAAATGAGAGTTCAGGCTGGGTTTTGCAATTAGTGTAGCACTGATGCCCTAGGGAAACAGGAGTGACCTCAGGACTGATCTTCGGGACGCAGACCAGTATAGCTGATAAAAGTTTTCATCTGGCAGTCATTCAATATCTGAACATGACCTTGATAAGACTAATGTTATGTAGAAACTGTATAAAAAAGAAACCTACCCTCCTCTGAGACTGAAATAGTATAAAGGAGATTATACCCCTAAGGCATTCATGAAAATGTTTGAAATTTTCCTACATTTGTTCTTACTATAGCTTCAAATAATATTTTATAAAAACTAATCAATACTAAATGGTAAAATGGAACTGGAATATTTACAACTAACTCCTAATAATGAGGAAACATAGATGGTGGAAGCTTTAGCCAGGGCAGTAAAAAAGATATGTCAAAATCCCTCAGGATACTCTGAGGAACAGATGTCACCTCCCTGGCTCTAGGACGTGAACTAGAGAGTATATCCTGATACACTCATCCCATGAGCATTTAGACCAAGACAAAGGACATAGACAACATAGCTATCTTTCTAATTCAATTTCCCCCAAGACAATAAAGAACCCAAAAGGTGTTAAAAGTGAGATCTGTCCCAAGTCCCAATGTGTTAGGCTCTAACTAAGGAGGGAGGGAAAGAATAGACTGTTCTGTCATTTCCCTCTGTCTTTTTCTCTGTGAGGTCAGGTGAAAGCAGAGAGTAAATTAGAGCAACTAAGGAACAATCCTCTCTCTTTGAACATAAAAGAAAAAAAAAAAATCTCCAAGATCAGTATCATCAGCAGGCACCTGAGGCTTTCAAAATTAATAGCGTTCATAGTCCCGGGGTTGTATCTAACTCCATGCCTCAGTATTTTTGCCGCTTACCAGGGCTCTTTAACCCAGCCCAGGAGAGCTCATCCCCCTCTTGGTTTGCCAAGTCTTGCATATGTCTGATTTTCTTAAAATGGCTACTTGTCTCTCCTTATTCTCCGCTGTTTATTCTTGTATAAATAATTCTCTTCAGTCTCAATATCAGGCTTCAAAAACTCTCAGAGAGGAGCGGTTGGGGGTGGGAGGGTTGAGTGAGAAGACTTTGGGAAATGTCTGCCAGAATCCACAGGCATCCATTTGCTGCCTCCGAATTTCCTTGACAACACTTGCTAGAGGAATCGCCCAGATAACATTATATATGTTTATTTACAGAGGAGTCATCAAATGAGAAAAAGTTCCCTTGCTATTAGGGAATAGACAATGTAAGCCTTAGGCAATCATGTTGTTATGTTAAGAAATCTAAATACTCACCTCCTAATGGAAAGTACCCTCTTTTAGGGCTGAGTATAAAAATAAGTATAGGA
Organism: Antechinus flavipes; assembly: GCF_016432865.1. Taxonomy (NCBI): domain Eukaryota; kingdom Metazoa; phylum Chordata; class Mammalia; order Dasyuromorphia; family Dasyuridae; genus Antechinus; species Antechinus flavipes. The sequence continues at coordinate 188,744,636 of NC_067398.1, forward strand.
GCTGAACTGAAAGTTTCTCTATTCTACTAGGTAGAGACAAGTTTTTGCAATTAACCTTCCACAGCCAAAGCAAATTAGCAAGCCTGGTTTAGTAAAATAGAAACTGTACTGCAAGAAAGTTTTTGACAGAAATATAAAATTAGAAATGAAACTGTCAGGTACAAAATTTATTCAGATAATATTGTTAGATTCATGTTCTAAGCCTTTAGAGGCAATGAAAAACTTGGAAGAATATACCTTATGCTCATGGAGTCTATATTTTAAAGGGATATAGAACAATTACCTTTGTAATTCACATGGATTTCAAATTTTAGAGAATTATAGACATAAAACCTGAAGATGAAAATAATATCAGATTCAAAAAATTGATATCCAACAAATTCAACCAAGGCAGAGATTAAAAACTCTTTCTATAAGGATTTTCTTTCTCTAACTGGAGAGTCTGAGCTTCAGTCATGAGACACATTTATGGTTTTGATATTAATTGCTTATTAATAGTTTTATCAGCTTTTAAGAGAGATGGCTTAAAAGCTCAGGAGGAAATCTCCATTGTCAATGTCATCAACAGATGTTGGAAGTTTTCAGTTCTAGTAAACATCTAATAGCCCATAGGTTCTATCTTGTCTTGGACTGAAATATGGAAAGATGTAACCCTTATTTGGGAGCAATTCACACCTAGTCTAACCCAAGACATTGCTATAATGTAGAGCCATGTTTCACTTAGAATGTGGGTGCCTCAGAGAAAAATCCTCAAGCACTGAATGAGGGGAAGAGTAAAAATGAGAACAAAGAGAATGTCATTCTTTTGTGAAATTCTTAGAGGAAAAAATATACCAGGACAAATATACAGCCTTAGCAACAGAATCATATGACTAAAAGTATTTCTGAATCATTGTTTCAAATGGACATAATGAAAAAAGGAAAATTTTTAAATAGCATACTTCAGTCTGTATTCAAACAATATCAAGCAAATCTGAAGGCAAATAGTAGGCTTCATTATCGGTCCTTCAAGATTATCTTGGATCATCATATTTCTTAGAATAGCCAAATTATTCATATGAGTTAAATTTATAAAAATGTAAACCATTCAGACAGCTGATAAATAGTCAAAGGATATAAATAGTTTTTAGACAGAGAAATTAAAGCTAATTGTACTCGTATGAAAAAATCACTATTGATCAGAGAAATGCAAATTAAAACAACTTTTGATGTACCACCTCATCTATACCTGTCAGATCAGCTTATATGACAAAAAAAGGAAAATGGTGAATGTTGGAGGGTATGTGGGAAAACCTGGATGCTAATTCACTGTTGGTAGAGTTGTGAAGTGATTTAACTATTCTAGAGAGCAATTTAGAACTACAGCCAAAAGGTTATAAGATACTTTGAATCAAATTACCATCTATATCCTAAAGATCTCTTTTTAAAAAGGGAAGGGAGAGGGAAAAATTTATTTGTACAAAAATATTTATAGCAGCAATTTTTTTGTGGCTAAGAATTAGAAACTGAAGGAAGACCCATGTGTTGGGGCTAAACAAGCTGTGATAGAATATTCTTATGGTATATTCTTCACTTTCTTTCTTTCTTTTTCTTTTATTTGTCTTCTTGTCTTGTTTTATTCTTCTTCAAACATGGAAATGTTTTACATGAATGCACATGTAAAACTTATATTACTTGCCATCTCAGGGTAGGAAAATGAGAGGGAAAAAAAAAGAGGAATAGAATCTGGAAGTCAAAATTTTTAAAATAGACAATGAATATTTAAAAATTACTTTAATAGGTAATTGGGGGAAAGAAAATAAATTTTAAAAATAAAATTTAAAAATACAAATGTATATAATGGAACAAGATGCTAGAACCTTGGAGCATCCTCACTGTTATTATGTGAAAATCTATGTAAATCAGACCCTCTTTTAGAAGAACTTATATTGATGTTATACACATAGAGCCATATCATAAGGCAGACTTCTTACTCATTTTACTGTAATTTTCTTTAAGAAGTATAATATATGTATGTATATATAAATATTTTAAATGATTTTAGATAAAATTATCTCCACTATGAGATTTTATATTGCAATTGAATCTTTACTATAAATAATTTTTAAATGCTTAACTTATCTGACAAATTCTAATTGCCTAGGTTTGAAAGTTTCTGTTATTTCATTTTTTTATCATTGACATCTTTAAAAGTAGATCAATTTCTTTTTGTTTGAATGTTACAATTTTGAATCCATTCAAGTTTTCTAAATTGAATTAGAATATTGTTTATTTCCAAATTAAAGCTTAGAAAATAACATTAAGAGGGAATCTCTGGCTATTTTTTGTTTTGTTGTACTCTTTAAAGTGATTATTATAATTCTTTGATAGTTTCTGAGTATTTGAATTTCAAAGCAATTAGGGATATATTTGTAGAAAATACTGATTTTAGTGTAACAAATTGTCCCAACTTTTCTTTATTACATTTCTTTAGTTAGAAAATGATGGGAACTTCTATGGTAGTGATAAGGTGCAAATGATGAGGCTAGTGTTAGTGAAGAAATTTGACAATTGGGGTAGGGAATCCCCTCTGGTTGGTGCAGTCCAATGCGAAAGTATCAGCAAACCCGAAATCTGAATGGCATAAAAGGGAATTGTTCACAAAAAAAAGAAGCTTTCCTAGTGGGCAAAACTCCTCATTAGGGATTTGGCATTGAGAAGCCAGCTTTGCTAGGAAGACAAGACTTCTTGGTGGGTAAAAGGTCCTGGAAATAACCAATGTTAACACTGAGAAGAGAATATCTTCACAGTAGGCAAAAGTCCTGGTAGATCTTGCCAAGAAGAGAGCTTCCTTGGCAAAGCAAATTCCTGTTTTAGACTTCTGCAAAGATTTGGGATTCAGAATTGTCTTTTATTAGCCTTTTGAGGCTTGAGACTTCAATGTTGTTAATGCCAGGGGCTTAGGTCTCTGATTGAAAAGAGATTGTTTTGGGAATTGAGCTATTGGGAGTGGTCCCAGACTAATCTCAAACTGAATGAGACCTTAACTGGGTGTTGTCTGGGAAAGATATGCTTTTCCCAGGGGCTGGGAGCTCCCCAGAAAAGGGGGACCCTAAGAAGATTTCAGTTTGCTTCAGTAGCCTGGGGCATGCTATTTTAAAATTATTGGGATTAGTTCAAAATGACAACACATTTCCTGTTCCTTAAAGTCCTCTTAGAAGTTGTGTCTATAACAATTAATTTTTAATATCTGAACCAAGAAAAGTATCAAAACAAGATTCATTTTCCCAGCTGACAACTGTTAACTTAATATTGCTCATTAATTTTCACATTTTATCTATTATTTATATATATTTATTATCAATCAATGGTATGTTTTAAAAGAGGTAGATATTGTAGCTACAGAGAGCAGACAATTTTTTTAGCCATTTTTCAAAGCTATAAAATATTGAAATAATTTATGGATACACATGTTCTTATCTATGTGGACTTCCATCATTTCAGATTGTAAGTTGTGCATGCTTTTTCATGCCGGGTATTTCTGTTTATCTCCTCTGGTAAATCCCTCATAAAAAATATTCTCAATATGCTGGAAATCTTTCTCAAAGTCTTTTAATACTTCATTTATACCAATACAACCCTTGGCCTATCCAACTTTCTATTGCTACATAACAACCCTGCAAACTTTTCTAATCATACATGTCTACATTGATGCTTTTTATGCCCCTTTGTGAGTCACCTACCACTATAATTTTTCAGAAATTGTAATTTATTCATGCACCATTACTTCAAAAAAAAAAAAAAAAGGCTAGGGTTTGGCAGGAGGAAGTAATTTAGGATTACTAAATGCACTATTTTATCTCCCAAGCACCATCCAGCTTTGTCTTTTCCTCCAGTTCTATTCTATGCCCAGTTTATTGTTCAGGATATATCTCTACATAATGGAAGCTTTCCATAACATGATAAAAACAAAGTAATTATCACTTACTGGACCAAGACCAATAGAGGACCTTGCAAAGGAATTATATTAGGAGGCAAAACTCAAAAAAGGAATAAAGCAGAAAAGGAAGCACATGGAGGTGAAACAGGTCAAAGGAAATAGAGATTGAGAATAAAATCAAATTGCTCTCACAGTCTGCCTCACTCATTTCCACTCATGTGTTGTATAACAAAGCTTCAGAAAGTCACACATCTAAATAGATTAGAACCACTGCAATTTTTTTAAATTTAATCTCAAGTGGTTTCTCACTACAGCAAAGCAATCCTTCTATTTTTCCTTAATTTATTCTTTATTCCATTAACCACAACAGCTATTCCAAATCTTCTCTTGCCTCTTCAAGCCTTCCATGGTATACCTTCTTTCCTTGTTCTCAACTTTGGAATATGCTTCATATTTTATCATAATATAGAGGTCATTTGTTGTGAGTTCCCTTTTCATTTCCTATCGGTCACCTCATCTCATGACATCCTCACCCATTATTTTCTACAAAATAGTGTAGAAATTTGAAGGATTTGCCTGTCTGCTTGCCAAAATTAACCCTTTATGGATACCTTTGATGCCATTTTGTTCAATTTCTCTAGAAGATTGCTTCCACTAATACCGTTCCTGATTTTCACAGTCTTCCTAAGTACTACGAAGGAAACACAAGTTTCCCTCCTCCTTAAAAAGCTCTCACTGGGTCCTTCTAGTTAAAATAATCAGCTTAACTCATTGGAAAAATCTACATCCACTGCCTCTGTCTTTTAAATCCTCCAAAGTCTCATCACTCAACTGAAACTGTTCTTTCTGAAGGCACCAATGCTCTCTGAATTGCCAAATTTAATAGCATTTTTTAAAATTTTCATTCTTTTTAATCAATCTGCAGCAACTTAAACTCTTTTTGCTAATATTTTATTTAAGATTTTAGCATCAATATTCATTAGGGAGATTGGTCTATAATTTTCTTTCTCTGTTTTCAGCCTACCTGGTTTAGGTATCAGTACCATGTCTATGTCATAAAAGGAGTTTGGTAGGACTCCTTCAATCCCTATTTTTTCAAATAGTTTATATAACATTGGAGTTCATTGTTCTTTAAATGTTTGGTAGAATTCACATGTAAATCCATCTGGTCCTGGGGATTTTTTCTTAGGGAGTTGATTGATAGTTTGTTCTATTTCTTTTTCTGAGATGGGACTGTTTAGGATATTTACTTCTTCCTCTGTTAGTTTGGGCAAGCTATATTTTTGGAGGTATTTTTCTATTTCATTTAAGTTGTCAAATTTATTGGCATAAAGTTGGGCAAAGTAACTCCTAATTATTGCTCTAATTTCCTCTTCATTAGTGGCGAGTTCTCCCTTTTCATTTTTAAGACTAACAATTTGATTTTCCTCTTTCCTTTTTTTAATCAGATTTACTAAGGGTTTGTCTATTTTGTTGGTTTTTTCATAGAACCAACTCTTGGTTTTATTAATCAATTCAATAGTTTTTTTACTTTCAATTTTATTGATCTCACTTTTTATTTTTAGAATTTCAAGTTTAGTGTTTGACTGGGGGTTTTTAATTTGTTCCTTTTCTAGCATTTTTAATTGCAAACCCAATTCATTGACCTTCTCTTTCTCTATTTTATACAAATAGGCCTCTAGAGATATGAAATTTCCCCTTATTACTGCTTTGGCTGCATCCCATACATTTTGGTATGATGTCTTATTATTATCATTTTCTTGGGTGAAGTTATTAATTATGTCTATGATTTGCTGTTTCACCCAATCATTCTTTAGTATGAGATTATTTAGTTTCCAATTATTTTTTGGTCTACTTCCTCCTGGTTTTTTGTTGAATGTAATTTTCATTGCATCGTGGTCTGAAAAGGATGCATTTACTATTTCTGCCTTACTGCATTTGAGTTTGAGGTTTTTATGTCCTAATATATGGTCAATTTTTGTATAGGTTCCATGAACTGCTGAAAAGAAAGTGTATTCCTTTCTGTCTCCATTACATTTTCTCCAGAGATCTATCATATCTAACTTTTCTAGTATTCTATTTACCTCTTTGACTTCTTTCTTATTTATTTTGTGGTTTGATTTATCTAATTCTGAGAGTGCAAGGTTAAGATCTCCCACTATTATAGTTTTACTGTCTATTTCTTCTTGCAGCTCTCTTAGTTTCTCTTTTAAGAATTTAGATGCTACCCCACTTGGTGCATATATGTTTAATATAGATAGTGCTTCATTATCCATGCTACCCTTTAGCAAGATATAGTGCCCTTCCTTATCTCTTTTAATTAGATCAATTTTTGCTTTAGCTTGGTCTGAGATCAGGATGGCTACCCCTGCTTTTTTGACTTCACCTGAAGCATAGTAGATTTTGCTCCAACCTTTTACCTTTAACCTGCATGTATCTCCCCGCTTCAGGTGTGTTTCCTGTAAACAACATATTGTAGGATTCTGGCTTTTAATCCATTCTGCTAACCGCTTCCTCTTTATGGGGAGTTTACCCCGTTCACGTTTATGGTTAGAATGACCAATTCTGTATTACTTGCCATCTTGTTAACCCCGGTTTATGCTTTTCTCCCTCCTTTCCCCTTTCCCCCCCTTCCCAGTATTAAGCTTGTGAGCACCACTTGCTTCTCACAGCCCTCCCTTTTTAGTATCCCTCCCCCCGCCTTAGAGTTCCTCCCCCTATCTTACCCCTTTCCCTCCCAGTTCCCGTATTCCCTTCCTCTTAGCTTATTCCTTCCCTTTTCACTTTTCCCTTCTCACTTTTCAATGAGATGGGAGAAGTTTCACCATCGATTGAATATGTCTTAAGATTTTTCACTTAAAGCCAATTCTGAAGGCAGTAAGATACCCACTATATTCATCCCCCTCCATTCTTTCTCTCAGATATAATAGGTTTCCTATGCCTCTTCATGAGAGGTACTACCCCCACTTTACCCTTTTTCTGGTACAATGTCCTTTCCACATCAATTTCTAGAACAAGGTATACATGTATTCTTTATACATCTATATGGTTGAAATATAGTTCCCAAGATTAATCTTTACCTTTTTAGATTTCTCTTGAGTTCTATATTTGTAGATCAAACTTTTTGTTAAGTTCTGGCTTTTTCATCAGAAATAGATGAAATTCGCTTACTTCGTTGAATGTCCATCTTCTTCCCTGGAAAAAGATGCTCATTCTCACTGGGTAAGTTATTTTTGGTTGCATACCAAGTTCCTTAGCCTTTCGGAATATCATATTCCAGGCCCTTCGATCTTTTAATGTGGATGCTGCCAGATCCTGCGTGATCCTTATTGTGGCTCCTTGATACTTGAATTGGGTTTTTCTAGCCGCTTGCAATATTTTTTCCTTCGTCTGAGGGTTCTGGCATTTGGCCACTATATTCCTTGGTGTTTTGATTTTAGGATCCCTTTCAGTGGGTGATCGATGAATCCTTTCAATGTTTATTTTTTTCTCTGTTCCTATGACTTCTGGGCAGTTCTCTTTGATAATTTCCTGGAAAATAGTATCCAGGCTCTTTTTTTCATCATGTTTTTCTGGAAATCCAACGATTCTCAGATTGTCTCTCCTGGATCTGTTTTCCAGGTCTGTTGTCTTCCCCAGAAGGTATTTCACATTCTTTTCCATTGTTTGATTTTTTTGGATTTGCTTGACTGATTCTTCTTGTCTCCTCGAGTCATTCAATTCCAATTGTTCAATTCTGATTTTCAGTGAAGTATTTTCTTCACTCACTTTTTTAAAATCTTTTTCTAATTGTCCCAATGAGTTTTTTTGTTCTGTGGAATTTTTTTCCATTTCGCCAATTTTGTTTTCCAGTTCACCAATCCTATTTTTCAAGGATTTTACTTCTTTATCCACTCTCTCTTTAACTGACTTCTCCAGGCTCTTGCCAAGCCTCCCTCTCCTTTTCCCAAGCTTCCCTCTCCTTTTGCCAAGCCTCACTCTGCTTTTCCCATTTTTCTTCTAGCTCCCTTGTGAGAGCCTTTTTAATTACTTCTATGAGGTTCATCTGTGCTGAGGAACAGATGATCTCCTCCTTTGGGGATTCACCTGGGGACTGCCTGTTTTTAGTCTCCTCAGGATTTAGAGTTTGCTCTCTATCTGTATAGAAGCTGTCAAGGGTTAAAGTCCTCTTCAGTTTCTTGCTCATTCTGTCTAATAATCAAAGACAAACTAGCAAAGAAAAACAGAAAAAACTGGAGTCTTTCTTTGGGGGAGGGGCTGGGTGTGTTACCGAGCTTCCTCTCCAGACTGCGGGGGGCAACAGTGAGGCACTAGCAGGACTGTGTGCGCGTGGGCTCTGAGATCCCAGAGCGTGCTGAGTCACTGTGGGGTGGGGAGGGAAGGGCGACCAGGTCCCAAGAGACTCCAGCTGTTTGGGGTTGTATTCTTCAGCCCCGGTGTTTTTAGCTTCTCTGCTGGGCTGCTGACTTGCTGCCGGAGCAAAGTATCCAAACCTGTAGCGAAGCTCTCCCCGCAGAGACGGCTGCGATCACTCCCCACCCCCTCTCCAGTCTGCTCCCGTGCTCTCACTGCCGCTGCCCGCCGCCTGCGCCCAATCTAAAACCATCCCAGCCCTCCAGTAAAGACAGACCTTTCTTGGCGAATCTCAAGGATGGCTTCTCTTGGTAATTATTTGTGGGTTTTTTTTCAGTCAAGCATTAATTCAGAGGCTTGTAATGAAGTGGGTAGTGAGAGAAAGCATGGAGCTTATGCAGCTATGTGCCTCCTCTCCGCCATCTTAACCGGAAGTCCCTCTCCTGCAGCAACTTAAACTCAACATATTCTGGAGAGATCTCATCTTTTCCTCAAGAGAAAATTAATTATCTTTTCCATCTACCTTTTTATGAGTTTTTTTCTGCAGGGTACACAATACTTCCAGGTAATCAGTTTCATAATCTAAATGTTATCTTTAAATCTGAACTCTTTCTTACCCCACAATCCCAATCAATTATCAAAGCTCATTTCTGTTTCTGTAACATCTCTCATAAATGTGCCCTTCTCTCTCCTTACATAGCCACCACCCTAGTTCAGGTCCTCCTTACTCCTCACTGGCCTCTTGTATTAGCCCAATTGTCTCCCCCTCCCCTTCCCCTGGGCTAAAATTATCCCTGAGGGATAATTTCAGGGCAACATGAGAGAGGAAAAATATGGAGCAGTATTTCCATGGCATCTCCAGACCCAAGAGTTCCAGTATATCTTAATGATTCCAGCACCCAGATGAAAAGCCTCTAGCCAATTCAACAAGCAAGTTTAGTACTATAAAGTGCTGGGAACATAAACAAAACAATCCTGGCCCTCAAGTAACATTATTTGGGACTGGGAGGGAAATTGGGGGTAGGGGTGAGGAATATATAAAAAAGATAAATAAACCCAAAATTTAGGTAAGGTAAATATAAATTAATTACTGGGGAGATAGATTAACAACCAGAATAACCAGAAAAAACTTCACATGGGTTTTAAATGGTAGGCAAAGGAGTTTGTATTTAATCCTAAATATAACCTGGAGCTCCTGAAATTTCTTGAATAGGAAAGTAACCTATACTTTAGAAATATCAATTTGGCAGCTATGTGAAAAAAATCAAAGAGGGGGAGATGCTTAAATCAGGAATGTCCCATCGTCCCATAGTCATTTCAAAGGCAACCCCATCTTTCCAGTCACTCAGGTTCATAACATCTGTATCATTCTTGGTTCCAAACTCCCTCCATTATCTGTACCCAATCTGTTGCAAAGTATCATAGATCCTGCCTTTACAAAATATTTACTTTCCATCATCTCTTCCTCATTGATGGTCATCACCCTAGTTTAGATCTTTATCAGCTTTCCCTTGGATTATTGAAAGCCTTATTGAGTTTCCTCTTCAAGAATCTCCCTTTCTTTGATTTTTAAGTGAAGAAGAAGAAGAAGAAGAAGAAGAAGAAGAAGAAGAAGAAGAGAAGAAGAAGAAGAAGAAGAAGAAGAAGAAGAAGAAGAAGAAGAAGAAGAAGAAGAAGAAGAAGAAGAAGAAGAAGAAGAAGAAGAAAAGCAAACTATGGTATGCAATTAAATAGGCCTAGATATGTAGTTTAGGGAATAGTTTGCATAGAGATAATAATGGTCATTGAGGTATTTTATGAAATCTTCAAGAGAAATAATAAGATTTTTTTTAAGGGGGTGGGATAGATTCTATGGAGCATGATGTTCCATCAAAGAATACTGAAAAGTATTGCCTTGGTCAGGCAGGTAGATGGAGATTCAGGTTAGTGTCAAGAAACCCCAAGGGAAGAGACAGTATCCAGAAAATAACTGACAATATTAAACACTTTAAAAAAGATAAAGATGGAGAGAGGCTAACTGACTTAGCAATTCAGCAGTTGTGAGTAATCTTGGAGAGGACAATGCCATTCAAGTGGACATTATGGAAGCTAGATTGTAAAATATGAAAAGTGAATAAAAAATTATAAAGTGAAGCCAACTCATGTAATTTAGCTATTTCTAGAGGTTTGACTGTGACAGAGAAGAGACCAATAGTATGATTGTTGATTGTTCAAGGAAATAGGGCAAAGTAATTTTAAAAAATTATAGAGGAGATTTATCCATGTTTGTAGATAATTAGGAAAGTCAGTAGATAAAGTTTGGAGATTAGAAAAATGAGGTAATTGTTGTTTGTCCTTCAATCTCAAAGAACTGTGACATCAGGGGAGGTGATATCACGACTTCCAGGTGGATTGGGTTTAAGTGAAAGAGGATTATGCAAAGCACCAGCCTCTTTCATTCCTCGAGAGCCATCTGGGTCCAGTGGTAAAATAAAAGATAAAGAAATAGCCGCAGATGCAGTGGAAGTCCTTGATCTTTTTAACCTAAAGTCTTTCTCAACTCTCAGTTCATCTAAGGCATTATCTGCTTAGTGGTGAAAGCTAGGTAAGAATATGGCAAAGAATGACCTTTTACCTAATCCAAAAAAAAAAAAAAAAATCAATCTGATAGGGGAAGACCCTCAAGGTTTCTGGCCAAAACAGAAACAATTATTATTTACACTCATTCTAGATTATTAGAGCTCAAACAATGACCAAGGTGATTTAGGTTGGGATCTATTATTGACCAATCAGTGACAGCCATATTGATTTGGGTTTAAGCATAGTCCTTAAAAAAAGAAATCTAGACCATAATAGAGATAATAAATGAAAGGGCAAGTTGCTGGAGGAAGTGGGAGGTGGCAGAGCCAAAGGTAGAAGCACTCCCTTGGGGAATAAAACCAAGGAATTGGTCTTGACAAGAAGAATCAAGTTTTTCTCCAAGACTGGAATAAAAAGGAAGAGATAGAGGAATAACTTTAATGAATTTGAAGTGTAAATTTATGTAGACAAAGGAGCTCATGACAGATCATATAATTATTGTTAGTAAAATATGAGACACGATGTTCTGCTAAGAAAGAAGGGTCAATGATAGTGTAAGTGAAGTAAGGAGAGAAGAGAAGATTTGGAATTATTTATTTGGTGAGGACAAAACAGAGTAAATTAAAAATAAATGCAAAAGTTGCTATGAAACAACGAGAGCCCAAATGAAATTAGTTAATGTAAATTTGTAGTTGACTCAAGAAGCTCAATTCTGTAATTTTGTTTAGTAGTGTTCAATTGTACCAGAGGTACATAGAACTCTAGTGGTATGGATGATTCACTGGGACTTGGAAATATGTTCCTTGAGTAATGTTATGGAGAAAGGACATATGAGCAAAGGACACATGATATAAAGTTGAAATGATTATAGTATTAAAATTTCAAAGGGAAAAAAATGAGGCTTGAGTAGGAGTGATAGACTAGGAAACCAGGATTAGGTTCACTGACTGGAGACTATAGATTAGCAGTTACAAAATAATAGAGAGTATCACAGGATCATAGATTTAGAGTTGGAAATGACCTCAGAAGTCATCTTTTAGAATAATTTTGTTTTACACATGAAGAAAAAGAAGTTAAGTGATTTGTAGTCATAAATCTAGTACATTTCAGAGGCAAGATTTGAACAAAGGTCTTCCTAATCTCCAACTCAAGCATTCTATCTGCTGTTCCAAGATAACTCTAAGAATTTTAAAGTTATGGATTGGGGGAAAGGAGAAGAATAGAGGCAGAATCAAGATTGTAAAGTAGGTGGAATACAGCAGATCTCTCTTCCACAAAACTTCCCCAAAGAGATTTAGGAAATGCACCAAATCAAATCCTAACAGGTAAATTCCACACCTATCCCACCCACAAAGTCACAGTGAGTCACTTACGTAGCCCAGGTTGATAAAGGGAGATAAACAAAGTAGCAGTCTACAGAAAGTGTGGATCATATTGGGCCAACTACAACTGTGTGCTTCCAACTGGACTCCCATTGACCTGGGAGAAACTGTGTGCCAGGACTAGAGGAGGCACCAGATTCATAATAATGTAGTCCTAGACCCAAACCAATGTACCATGATAGGCATAGGTGTTACTCCCTAGTCCCTGAGAATGGCATTACCAAGTAGGAAGGTTGCAAGTGGGTAAATCCTAAAAGTACACCTAGAAAGAAGGAATTTCATAAGCATCAGTAATGTGGCTCAGAACCCAGGAGCATATCAGAAGCTCAGTTCCAACATGTAGATCAGTCTACCAAAGTATGAATCTCAGCCCAAAAAGGAGACTACAATTCTGCCACTCTGAACCAAGAGCGCTTTCCAAATGGCTATTAAAGGCTGAGTCCAACTGCATTCTATGGTGGTCCAAACAGAAACCCAGTTTAGGAATAGGCCATGCTCAGACCAAGGCATAGGAGGAAAGCAACAATCAGACTGTCTTGAACCAGATTACTCTGGGAGCACTAACTACTTGCAGGTTCCCAACTGACCCTGAGATCTGAGAATACACAAATCCCCCAAGAAAATAGCAACAGGACCAGCTCTGAACTTCCTTGTATAAGTACCATAAAGCCCAGCCATAATATCAAGTTTGAAATCAGGAAGTAGGCTAGAAGAATAGACAAACAACAAAAAAAGAATCCCACAATAAGACCTATTATGGTATCAGGGAAGTTCGAGACACAAATCAGAAGAAGAAAATCAGTCTAAAACATATATAGCACAGTCTCAGAGAAAAGCATAGCATCAATAAACACTCAGTGATAATGTCTAGAAGAGATAAAGTAAGAGTTTGGGGGGGCGGGGCGGTTAATTAATGTCTTTTATAAATATAATAAGAGAATTTAAAGAAAACACTATAAAAAATATGAAAACTATGGAAGAAAGAACTGGATAGATGATTAGCAATTTGGCATAAGTGATACATACTTTGCCTAAGCAACAAACACTCTAACAATTAAAATGGACCAAATAGAATCTGTTAATGATTCCATGAGATGACAAGAAATATTAAAATGAAGTCAAAAGATTGAAAAAGATCAAAGAATATGTAAAGATTTTTATAGCAAAAATGACTGGCCTGGAAAACAGATCTATTTAGGAGGAAAAAAATAAGAATCATTGGGTTATCTGAATTCCATACTAGGAAAAAAAAAACCCCAGACTTCATATTTCAAGAAACCTTAAAACTGTCAGGATATCTTAAAACTAGAAGGGAAAGTAGAAATAGAAATAATATACCAGTCATTTCCTAAAAGAAATCCCCAAGTAAAAACTCTCAAGAACATCATAACAAAACTTTAGATATCCCATGTCAAAGAAAAATGCTACAAGTAGCCACAAAGAATTCAGCCATCAAAAGCTACAAATGGGATCACAGTTTTAATAACTACCATTGTAAAGGAACAGAGAACTTGAAATATAATATTCCAGAAGGCAAAAGATATGGACTTAAAGCCAAAAATAAATAACTTAGCAAAACTGAGTATAATGTTAAAGAGGGAAAAAATGAAAAGAGGACTTCCAAGCATTTCTGATAAAAAAGACAAGAGTTGTATAGACACTTTGAAATTTAAACAGGAGTTAAGAGAAATACAAAAAACTAAACATGAATAAATATTAAAGGACTAAAGAAGATAAACAACTTATATTCAAATGTGGTGAGATGATGCTTACAAATGAACCCTATAATCATCAGGGGTTAGAAAAGATCTCAGATTGGTTCTGTCTTGATATTAAGAGAAGAAGAGAAAGAAAAGGAGAAAGGAATATAGTTTTGGAGAAGGCAAAGAAAGATTAGGAGAAATTATATACCTAATCAGGATGTACAAGTAGACAGGGAGAAGTGGCAATACAAGTTCCCAACCCTTAAGCCTTACTAATCTGAACTAGTATTAAAAAAATAAATAAATAAATCAATTGCAAGGATTGAACAGATTTTTTTTAATGTAATCAGAAAACAAAAAAGGAACATATTTTCATAATAGGATAGAATATTATCTCAAGAAAGCTGCTTTGATTGAATCCTAGCAGACTGTCACAACTATTTAAAAAAAGAAAGTTGAATTTCCTCTAGGTGCAAACTAAAACACAAGCAAAATGAAATAGAGGGATAATAATCCAGAGAATTTGGGCTTTGTAAACACATCAGTGTAATAACCCATTGCAGGTCAGAGCTGAACAAGTCAGTATCTTAGTTGTTTGTATTTGAGACCAAAATGAAATGAGATGCTTGTAGTCCATTGAACAAGTATAAAAGGAGATTTATAAAAGATTTACTTAATCATAAGAGGGAAAGGATACTTATCTAACATACCACAGGTTGATGCAGCTGAGCAAAGATCCTCTGCCTCTGAACTGCCCATAGTGTTCCACTGGTTAAAAAGGAACTAGAATTTCTCATGGCTTTTTTAAATTCAAGTGACCAGAAAATGATGATAATGACCAGAGTTTTTCATTCCCTTAGCCAATTAAGTTTCAAAAATGGTTTCACTATATTTTCAGTCCCAGTCTGAATGTCAAGGGAGGCTAAAAGATATGCTTCCTACAATGTATCCCAACCTATAATTTTTATAGATTTTAACATCTGAAAGTGACCTCAGCAGCCATCTAGTCCAATTTATATATGAAAAAAATTCCTTCCATAACATACCTAGCAAGTGGTCATTCAGACTCTCTAATGCAGGCATTTAAGAAGTGAGGAACCTACTGACTCTCAAGGTAAAGAATTCTACTTTCAGAGAAGTTATTTTTCCTTAGTAAAGGTAATATTGCCCTAACATACAGGTAATTCTTTATTTTACTTATTTAGATAGAGGCAATGGCTAGGCAGTTTTACACACACACACACACACACATATTTAGAGTAAAATCCCTGGGAAAATTTATTATTCTGGATGGTTTCATTTTGGTTTTTATGAATAGCTCAGGATTTAGGCATCAGAAAAAAATTTTTTTAATCTTGTCATATCAGGGAGACAAGGCAGTTGAAATATGCAAATAGGAATAGTAAGGCAGCATCTGCAGTCAGCTGACTATTTCTGTCAGTAAGGGCATCTGAGGCTTTCTGCACATAGTGATAAATCAGGGGGAGCTACAGGCATAGGACTGGCAAAAAAAAAAAAAAAAAAAATCCAGCAGGGCTCACTTGTGTCGAATCCTTGTAACTGGAGGAGATCTGGTGTTTTTAAATGGATTTCTATGAGTCTGTACTTATGTTCTCTGGTTTACATATGACCTTGAGGAAGTTTTTTTGCATCAGAGTATGCTTTGATCAATTCTGAGAGCTCAGGGATAAAAAAATACTGAAGAGTTTGGGCTTTGGTAACTGTGTTATAAGTTCAGCTACAGCTGCAGAGTTGATAATACTTTCTGAGTTCTCTTATTTGGTCAACCATGCCTACATTTGAATTCATGGGACCCTAACAAAAACATTTTGGATAAAAATTTTTCTGTTATTTTACAAGCTTTATAGATACTATCCATGTAGGAGAGTGTCAGTATACTTGTTTGGGACTCAGAAATTGACTTCTGAGAAATATAGCAATTAGATTGAATTGTCTTTGACAGTTCACTCATTTGGATAGATAGGATCCAAAGAGAACTCAGGTTCAGAGTTCTAAGAGAAACAGTTACTCTAACTCAGAATTCTAAGCAACATTTGTTCATGTTGAAATGTTACAAGCAGCTATAGTTGAAACAATATGAATATCAGAAACATTCTAAAATTATGGGACAAATTTAGTTTATCTGATCATATGAAAAAATGAGAATTTAATTACTAACAATACCCTAAGGTGTAATTATTCTGAGTCAAGGTAAAACTGTGGTACCTGTTTTTGTTTGATGAGAATGAAAATAGCGACAATCTTTTTCTTCCTCTCTTCCTCCCAAGGGAATTGTATTCATCCCAAAATGCATCTCTATTTCTTTACTATCTATTTTGTATTTCTGTCCATCTAATCTCTAAAAGCTGACATTAAGATAAAACTGTGGTTAACCCAATGCATTACTGATCTGTATGTATTTCATTTTCTCAAAGATAACTGAAAAAAAAAAAAAAAAAGAATGATATATAGACAGGTACACAGAGAGAGAAAGAAATTTTCTTTCTAATTTTCTGGGGTCACCAACTGGACATTTGAGAGGATAACAATGAGATTTTATTAGTACCTTTTATTATAACTCCCCTAAAGCAAGGCAAAGATCAAATAGATTTGAATCCAAAAAGAAACCTGGACAGATAATGAGTCAGCAAAGTTCTAGAAGGAGGAAAGCTTTTGTTAATTAGAGAACAGAAGTTGCCTTGGGCAATTCTTTTGCCATAGTTCCTTCCCCGTCTGAAGCAGGTTAAAGATAATGGAGGTCAGTGACTAATGAAAAAAACTCTGCTTATGGGAAAGCTTCAAAAAAGAAAATAGGTAGCTCTAAGGACCAAAAATCCTCTTCAGTTAGATAACTTTTTATTATCACTACTGGTGGAGGTAATTAAATCTTTATTTTTAAATTAATCAGGTTTATTATTTTAATCCCCCCACCCAGAAGTAATTGCAGTAGTCTAGGTGAAGAAGGGACCCCAAAACTCTAAAAATCCTTGAAGGAGAAAATCTTCAACTTTGCCTCAGTGAAAGACCCCACCTGAGGGAAACAAGATAAACAGCTTCATTCTGTTATCTAGGTGGGGTTGGTTCAGTCCTGAGCAAAAGAATTCCAACCATATTGAATTAAAGAAACTCATTCAATTCTATTCAAATTCCAGCTCAAGCTGAAACCCAGCTAGTAGATGAGCCAATTTGGGACTCCACCCACTAGTCCCTTTCAGCTTGTAGCCAAAGCACCTTTTATAAAAGAGCCACTCTAAAATTCTCTCTTTGCAGAGGTTTTAAACATGCCATGCTATGCCATGCTATGCCAAGGATGCCTCTGTCCACTGGAAAAATATCCTTTTCCAGTGCTATCTTCTCTTTACCTTCACCTATCTCCCTAAAAGACTAGGCCTCTCTGTCAGGATTTCTAACCTTACTTCCCAATTCCTATAATAAACCTCTTTAACAATCTAGATTTTTGAGTTTGTAAATTCCTTTACAGAGAATCTCTGTGCTGCCAGAAGGAGGGTTTCCCAAAACTCCCCACCCTTGTGCCTAATCCCAAGGGGGTGTAGGGTAGCCAAACCTCTCCATTTGGTTCACTGAACCCCTAACCCGCCACTAGACCTTATCATTTAACTCCCTGACCACCAGAAATCCTAATCTCATTTTGGTTCCCTAAACCTAAACCTCATCATATTTTTGATTCCCATAATGGGAGCCCTGAAAGTTAGACTTCGCGTCATCATAGGGAACTATTTGGTAAGGAAACTCCCCTCTATTAGGCAGCTCTTCTTCTTGCCTACATCTTGAGCTATTTAGAACCCTGAAATGTTGAGTGACTTGCCTGGGAGGTCATACAGTGAGTAGTATATGTCAGTATATGCTCTTGAACGAAGGCCTTCCTGACTCCAAGAACCAACCCTCTAACCATCATACAACTCTGCCTCTTTCTCTGTCTCTCTCTCTCTCTTTTTCTCTATATGTGTGTGTGTGTCTGTCATTATGAATACCAATTATTATGATATGCTTTAATATAGTGATGCCTCCAAGATCATCAAGTGTACACAACTATTTGTCTTCCCATAAGGGTTATCAGTCTTCTGGGCTATTTTTGAATACCAATGTCTGATTTTTATAGGATTAGGGTTTTTTTGGTACCTATATTGTCACTTATTACTTCCTGTTTGACAAGTCTATATTCTCCTCCTAATTTTCAGATTCTAATCTGCTTTTGATATAGAAGAAAATTACCATTAGGATTCTTTATTAAACTAAGAACAAATATGTTCTGAGAAAAGATCTAAAAGTCTTTCCATAGGTAAAATTAAGATGGACTTTACATGAACTTTGCAAAAAAAAAAAAAGTAGGATGTTTAAAGAGGCTTTGTGTTTACTTTGTGGTTCTCAACTGAGTTCCAAAATGTTAAGTGGTGAGATGATATTGTAGATTCCTCACAGAAAGTTGCTAAGATTAAAAAGATACTTACTGTTATAAAAGATATAATGTCATTCAAAATAGAATCTTGAAAGATAGCTATTAATTGAAGATTAATTGTTAATTCTCACCTTTAAAGACCTTTAAAAGCTCACAGAGTCATAACCATCTCTAATCTTCACATAAAATGAGGTGTAATATGAATGCCTTGGCCCTACTCTCTCAGAATCAAGCATATCCCCTCAATGTTCTCAGGTTTCTATTGCCATTGACTCAAGTCCAAATCTGCATTTCCTCCATATTTTCCCCCAAAACCTCAAGGATAAAATTCCCCATATGCATAATGCCTTCTATACCAACTCAGTGTCTGGGAAGGTTAGACTCATAATTTAGCTCAATGCCTTCAATTCCTTAGTCCCACTGAGTTCATATACAAATGGAGCAAAACTACTGACTAAATCTAAGGAGTTCTGAAAGTCCTGAAAGTCATTACCAAAGATCACTCCTTGTTCTTTAAGGCATTGATGCTGAGCAGAAAGCAATATTGGTCTGAATTCTGAATCCTGGATTCTTGTGACCTGTGTTTTCAACCTAGGTCACAGACGCTTTCCTACACTTGGAACACTTGAAGAAAAAGGCAAAAGGAGCATCATTTTTCAAGGGCTATTGGCCTTAGAGAGAAAACAAGGTTCTAAGATTTTTCCTTTTCCTCCCTCTGCCCTTACCACATAGTCTCACTGGATGTTAGAGGTAAAAGAATGATTAAGCTTCCTAAACATGAATATAGTAAAGACAAGGATAATGCTGACCAAAATCACTTGGTTCCAGTGAACTGAAAATGACTCCTCTCAATTACGTGATTAACCAATCAAACCAGTCACAAAATGTCAAGCTATGCTCCATAGTCTTGTCAAGGTATTTCCTTAACTTTATTATCACAATCCTTTCAGAAGCATCTTCCCCCAGTCTTCCATGTGGAGAAACCATCTCCCTACCATCCTCCATGTAGAGATGCTAGCTGAGGCACTCTGCATATGCATCAGATCCCAATTACACAGAAAGAATAGGTACAATAGAGACAAAAGGAATAGCAAGGCTATGAACTCATGGATTATATTGTTGCAGCCCTATCCAAAAGACATGAAAAGCCTGAGACCATTCTCTACTCTTCCCCATCAAGAGCTTTCAACATTTCTTCCCTCTTCATAGAAATATATCTTGGGAAGATTGAAGATCAACCTCACTTCAGCTCATTCAGGCCTTTTGAATGTCCCAGAATTCCATCTTTCCATCCAACTAATCATCCATCTCTTCATCAGATTTTTGTTGTTTTTTAGTTATTTTTCAGTCATGTCTGACTTTTCATCACCCCATTTGTCATTTTCTCGACAGTGATTTGCCATTTCCTTTTCCAGCTCATTTTACAGGTGAGGAAATTGAGGCAAACAGAGTTAAGGTACTTAGCCAGAGACAAATAGCTAGAAAATGTCTGACTAGATTTGAACTCAGGAAGATGAGTCTTCCTGACTCCAAACTTGATATTCTTTCCATCTATCTGCCCCATAACACAATTAGCTGATCAGAATGAATTATAGAATGTTCTAACATGCTCCAAATCAGGGACATTTCCATATCATAATCCCTTTCCAAAAGCAGGCTCTCCAACTTCTTTCAGAAGGAGATTATCTCTAGTTACACTAAATTTTATTTTCATTTCACTCTCCTAAATTTTAACCATTATATGAATCAGATTTTATCTTGGAAAAATCCCATAATATACTCATTTTCTTTCTTGGAACTGTATGTCTGTATGCTGTCTTTTTCTTATTTGTCACCATTTACCATTGTATCTTTTGCTTGAAAATATTATGCACAATATAAATCTAATATAAATATTCACTCCTAAAATGTATATGGTCAAGGACTATAAGCATAAAATACGTTGAGTTATACTTCCAATACTATATCTTTCTCTGTGAAAGTTTTTCTGAAAAATATTTGTCTCAAAAGACTCATTTGCATAGCCAAGAGAACACAGACCTACCTAGTACACTTCCCCTTTTATACATTCCTCTGCTGAAATACCACTCATTTCTCTTTTCTTGCATCATACAAAGATAATTATTAAAATGAGTTCATTAATAAAAATGCATTTCTGAATAATGAGCTGTGAAGTCTCTATTTTCTCCTATTTACTTATTTATTTATTCAATAAATAAATGAGTGTGTTGGTGTCCATGCCTTGCAAAGTAATTTGAGATGAATTGACTAGGAAAGCTTAGCCACATGCAATTAGCACCAAGCATAGTACTGTTGTGTGATTCGATTAATAATTCATAAAGTTATGGCACAATCAAAAGTCCTTTTTAAAAAAGTCCTGAAATAATTATGCCATAATCTAGCTCAAAATATTACAGACTCTTACTGAGTCTATATTATTTTATAAAAATGAAAATGATACACTTGTCAAGATGAGATGGGGAAGTAAATCACTGGGAAACTATGAATTCTAACTATCACCTGCTATTCCCAGAGCAAAGACCAAAAATAAAAGATACCTAGCACTGTGTAATAGCATCTTATTCCACCACTCAGTTTTAAATATAAGGTTCCTTTAATTTTTTTTTTTATCCTCTTGATTTGCAAACCATCTTTGGGGAGGAAAAACAAGGAAAATCCCCTTTTGAGCAGCATTTTAAATTTTGTGTCAGCACAATACATATAAATAAAATAAAATGGATACAGAGGGGAAACTTATAGCTTAGTTCATGAAAATTGATGATTCTTTATAATAAATCTATTGATGTAGATATGCAGACAGACACTAGACATAGAATAAAAGGATTTGTTTTTCATCCATGTCATAATACAGAGATCTTAGTAAAAAAGAACATAAGTATGTGCCTACTATGAGCCTCCACCTGACATATTTGATGGAGGTAGGCACAGGTTGGTTTTTAGCTGAGGCCCTTTTCTTTCCCTTAATAACAGTCACATGTTGGTAGCCCCAGAATGCCTCTGGAAACTGAGATCAGATCTAGAATTACCCTACCTGTTATCTGTATGGAAGGTGACCAATAGGGACAAAGCATATCCACTCCAAAGAGTCCTGAAGATGACCACTAAGAAAGATTGGGATTATGAAGGCCATATGGCTATTCTGGACATCTACATCCTTATGTTAATGTATCTTAGAGATCACTTAGGTCAACACAGAGTCAGTAATCATTTAGATCTGAAACTCTCAGAAACCAATGAAGATTAACAACTACTTAGTCTTCTTTTGTTAATACCAAGGTTCTTTTTGCTTGATGTTTACATACACGTAGACAGAAGGTGAAAAAATCCCTTTATTAAATTCTTCTCTCATCTAGAACGTTAACATTGTCAGATGCATTGACTAATAATACTTTTCAACAATGTTTCTGACACATAAAATCATTATCTTATCTATCAGAGTGAATGGTTGAAATAGCAATGTTCCTCTTTTGACCATAAGTCAAGGAGTTTTAAACTAACACAATTCTTGTAAATTTCTTTGCATATATGTAATCAAATCCCCTATCTACTGACAGAGTTCCATTTGGAGGATGACCATCATTAAAATTAATAATTGAAAAAATTTTAATGTCACAAATAAGATTAGATCTTGAAAGTCAATTTGCATCTGGGGGTTTCTTCCCATTTCACTACAGTAGACCAATAGAGGACCTTTTCTGAAAGAAATCCATCTCTTTCTCTGGCTTCTGATACAAGATGCCAAGGGAACTCAAAATCACTACTATCCTATTTTTCAAAGAATCAAAGGTCTTGAGAGTGGGAGACAGGATGAGGCTTTGTTTCCAGGGACTCAAAGAATAAAACTTTAATTTGTCAGCTCTACATTCAGGGGATTTTCTGAACTGAGCCTTATCCTCCACCACTTTATGAGACTCCAAGAAGTCTCATAATGAGCTGAGTTCAGCACAACTCCCCAAAGATCCATTTGCCATTTTATAAATTCCTCCCTCCTGCTTCCCCATCCCTCCCATCTGCCAGGATTATAAGAGTTCCTAGATGCCTGCGAATCAGAAACAGTCAAAAAATTACACCAACTTCATGCTCTATTATCACTAGATACTAGAATGTAAGTGCCCAATTAAGATTATTCCACCATGATATGCTAAGCAAGCTCCCAATTACTGCTCCTCTTTTATCTTGTGATTCAAAGTAGTGTCTGACAAGGGGGAAAATCACCCTTTCTACTTGTATTCTCATATCAATATGTCTTGCATCTGTTATGTCTATATATCTATAGTCTATAGTCTATATGTAGTCATTATATACCTTCTTCTTCTCTCTCATTACATAATTACATGGCAAGCCTTTTATTCTTGCCTCATCATCTTTCTATTGCAGTCTCCACAATGTCAATTCTAAATCTCCTTTCCTTTCTGTCCTTTTAAATCACATCCACATTCTCACCACCTCAGCAGAAGACTACATTTGCTACTTTATTGAGAAAATCAAGGCAAGAGTTCTCTTTTTGAAAGGTTGAATCAAGATGGTGGAGCAAAAAAAAGAACTCAGCTGAGTTCTCTCCCAAGCCTCTCAAAATACCTTTAAATAATGACTCTAATCTACATGAACTGATGCCAAGTGAAATGAGCAGAACCAGGAGATCATTGTACATGACAACAACAAGATTATATGAGCAATTCTGATGGACGTGGCTCTTCTCAATAATGAGACTATTCAGGCCAGTTCCAATGATCTTGTGATGATAAGAGCCCCCAGAGAAAGGATTATGGGAATTAAGTGTGGATCACAACATAGGATTTTTGCTTCTTTTGTTGTTGTTTGCTTGAATTTTATTTCTTTGTCCTTTTTTTCCTTTTTTGATCTGATTTTTCTTGTGCAGCAAGATAATTGTAAAAATATGTATGTCTATATTGGATTTACACATATATATTTATTCATTCATTTATTGTTTACTTATTAATATTATTGTTTAACATATGTTATATATTATATAAAAATATTAAATTATTTATTACATATATATTTACCATGTTTAACATAAAAAACAAAATAAAAAACCAAGTTACCTTTTTAATAAATAAATAAATAAATAAGTAATGACTCTAAGCAAATTCTAAAGCTGCAAAAGTCACAAAAATATGAAACAAAACACACATTCAGAAGTAAACAAAATCAAAATTCCTATATCCAAAGCCTTAAAGAAAAAAATATAAATTTGTCTCAGACCACAGAAGAGTTCAAAAAAGATTTTTAAAATCAAGTAAGACAACTAAAGAAAAAAATGAGAGAAATAAGAGTAATACAATAAAACAATGAAAAGGAGTCAATAGCTTGGTAAAAGAGTGTGATGACCATGTATTTAAAATCAGCCAAAGTCAGGAATTCAGGTTAAGGGAAAAATCTTCAGTCTTTATTGTCAGTAGAGATGAAGAAGGATTGTGATAGCAATATGGGTAACTGCGACAGGAAGCCAGCTAGTAGAGGAGGATCAGAGATGAAGGGCGGTCACGACAGCAATGTGAGCAGCTGTGTCAAGAAGCCAGCCAGCAGTCTCTCTTTCCACTTCCCTTTCCACTCTTCTGCCTCCACCCACCAAAATCGTTGTTTCCTATACAATATATCAGGACTTACACAAAGAGTGGGCAGGGGCCATTCTTTCTTCAAGCTTATATATTAATAGAGTATGATCCAATTATTATTTAGCCTCAAGTGCTTGGGACCTCAGTGCATCAACTCGAGCCTCAGCCCATTACAAAAGAAGAATTTAAAAAAAAAAAAAAACACTGTAGAAAAATAACTTTAAAAATAAAGTAAGTTAAATGGTTTTTTTTAAAAAAGGTACAAAAAGACAAAGAAAGAGAAGAATGCCTTGAAAAGTAAAATTGGTCAAATGGGAAAGGAGGTACAAAAGCTCATTGAAGAAAATAATTCTTTAAAAATTAGAATTGGGCAAGGGGAAGCTAATAACTTAAATATCAAGAAACAAGCAAAATAAAAAACGGAAGAAATATTTCATTGGAAAAGCAACTAACTTAAAAAATAGATTTAGGAGGTATAAGATAAGAGATTGATCCATTGTGAAGGGGTAACTAATAGCAAGACAAGTTAAGGAGTAAAATTTACTGTTTTAGATGCATGTCTATGTATATATAAAAATGTGTATGTATATGTGTGTACATATGAATATAAATGTACATATACATATATGTATATGTGTGGTTGATATATATACACATACTTAACTGTAGCCTGTTTGGGAGAGGTGGGGGGAAGGGGAGAGAGGAGAATGAAAGGGGAAAAAAGAATAAAGTTAAAAGTCTCAGTAGAAAATAAAAGAATAACCTACAAGGAAACAAAGCAAAGAAAAGATGAATAGTCATAAATATATAAAATCTTCTATTATTATATATTTTTCTTGAATAGAAATTTATTGTTCTATATTTTGAACCCTCCATGGCACTGAATAGTAGTTTTGTTTTGCTTTTATTTTTCTATTTTTTAATTATTTATTTAGTTATAAGTAAATCTTAAAACTTAAGAATAAAAATAAATGATAAATGAGATAAATAAATATATAAAGTAAAATAAAACTAAAAAAATTGACTTTCACATACAAGATGAAAATGAATCATACAAATGAGAAATCATAATGGATTCAATAAAGTTGAATTGTTTATATTCCAAATGGGAAAATAATATGTATAACTCCTAAAAAACTTTCTCATTATTATAACAGTTAGAAGGAGCATACATAGATAGAAAGCAGAGGTGTGAGTTGAATGAGGTAGTATGAATATTTTTAAAATTAAATTAAGGTATGAAAAAGAAGACTGCACTAGGGTAAGAAGAAAGGGAAAGGTAGAATCGGATAAATTTTACATAAAAGAAATTGAAAAAGATTTTACAGTAGTGAGGGAAATAGAAGAAGCAGGGAGGGGAGCACATGAACATTACTCTAATCACAACTGACTCAAAGAGGAAATAATATAACATTCAGTTGAGTGTTGAAATCTATCTCACCATACAGGAAAGTAAGAAGTGAAGAGCCTAAGAGATCATGGTAGAGTGAGGTAAGAGGAGGGAAAACAATTTGGGGGATGTAAAAGTCAAAAGCAAAACACTTATGAGAATGGAAAGGGTAAAAGGAAAGAAAGAATAGGATAAATAGGGTGAAATATGATGGAAAGGAATACTTCATTGGTAATCATTACTATGAAAAAAATTTTATGTCAAGTTTTTCATTTCATTTCTCAAACATAGAGAAAACTTAGTCAAACAAGAAACATTTCTCATTTGATAAATGACCAAAGGATATGAACAGGCAGTTTTCAGTAAGCAAAACTATCTATAGTCATATAAAAAGAAAAGGCTTTAAATCACTATTTATAAGAGAAATGCATATTAAAACGATTCTGAGTTACTACCTCACATCTGTCATATTGGTTAATATAACAGAAAAGGGAAATGACAAATGTTGGAGGGGATGTAGGAAAATTAAAATATTTATGTATTATTAGTGGAATTGTATACTAATTCAACCATTTTGAAGAATAATTTGGAACTATACCCAAATGTTATAAAAACATGCATATCCTTTGACCAAACAATATCATAACAAGGTCTGCAAACTAAAAAGATAAAAAGGACAGTTTTTTTTTCAAAAATAAAAATATAATAATTCTTTTAGTGGTGGGAAAGAATTAAATTTGAGGAATGTTCATCAATTGGGGAATGTTTGAACAAGTTGTTATATATGATTGTGATGGAGTATTATGATGCTTTAGGAAATGATGAATAGGATGTTTTCAGAAAAACATGGAAGGACTAACATGAACTGATGCAAAGTGAAATAAGCAGAACTAGAAAAACATCATACACATTAGCATCATTCCTACCACTAAAAGAACTACTATTGTGTGTGTGTGTGTGTGTGTGTGTGTGTGTGTGTGTGTATGATCTACTATAAATAATTTAGCTATTCTCTGCAATATAATGGTCCAAGACAATTCTGTAAGACTTATGATGAAAGGTGCTGTTCATATAGAAAAAAAGGTAGAACCTGAGTGCAGATCAAAGATACTTTTTCTTTACTTTCTTTACTTTTCTTCTATATGTGTGTATCTGTGTGTGTGGGTGTTTTCTATCACAGAATAATTTACATGAAAATGTCTTTTGCTTGACTATTCTTGAAAAACCTATGTAGATTTGCTTGTCTTCTCAAAGGGAGGGAGGAGAGGGAAGAAAAACAATTGGTACTCAAAACTTAAAAGAAAAAAAAGAATGTTAAAATTATGTTAACATCTAATTGGGGTAAGATCAGGAGTGAAACAAGGTTGCCCACTGTTACCGTTACTATTCAATATTGTATTAGAAATGCTAGCTTTGGCAATAAGAGTTGAGAAAGAGATTAAAGGAATTAGAGTAGGCAATGAGGAAATTGAATTATCACTCTTTGCTGATGATATGATGGTATACTTAGAGAACCCCAAAGATTTTACTAAAAAGTTATTAGAAATAATCCAAAACTTTAGCAAAGCTGAAGGATACAAAATAAACCCACATAAATCAACAGCATGCTTATATATCACTAACAAAATCCAACAGAGTTACAAAGAGAAATTCCATTTAAAGTAACTACTGATAGTATAAAATACTTAGGAATCTATCTGCTAAGGGAAAATCAGAAACCTTATGAGCAAAACTACAAAACACTTTTCACACAAATTAAGTCTGATCTAACCAAATGGAAAAATATTAAGTGCTCTTGGATAGGGCGAGCAAATATAATAAAGATGGCAATATTACCTAAACTAATCTATTTGTTTAGTGCTATACCAATCAGACTCCCAAAAAACTATTTTAATGATCCAGAAAAAATAACAACAAAGTTCATATGGAAAAACAAAAGGTCAAGAATTTTAAGGGAATTAATAAAAAAAAAAAAAAAATCCAATGAAGGTGGCCTAGCTGTACCAGATCTAAAACTGTATTATAAAGCAGCAGTTACCAAAATCATTTGGTAGTGGCTAAGAAATAGATTAGCTGATCAGTGGAATAGGTTAGGTTCAAAGGACAAACCAGTCAATAACTATAGCAATCTAGTGTTTGACAAACCCAGAGACCCCATGTTATGGGATAAGAACTTAC
Organism: Antechinus flavipes; assembly: GCF_016432865.1. NCBI lineage: Eukaryota > Metazoa > Chordata > Mammalia > Dasyuromorphia > Dasyuridae > Antechinus > Antechinus flavipes. The sequence continues at coordinate 188,772,137 of NC_067398.1, forward strand.
TGTTTGACAAAAATTGCTGGGAAAACTGGAAACTAGTATGGCAGAAACTAGGCATCGACCCACATTTAACACCCTACACCAAAATAAGGTCAAAATGGGTTCATGACCTACGCATAAAGAATGAGATTATAAATAAATTAGAGGAACACAAGATAGTTTACCTCTCAGATCTGTGGAAGAGGAAGGAATTTATGACCAAAGAAGAATTAGAGATCATTACTGATCATAAAATAGAAAATTTTGATTATATCAAATTGAAAAGTTTTTGTACAAACATCTAATTGGGGGAAAATAAAATATTAAAGAAGGTTTTTTAAGTTCTCCCTTCTCACCTACTTCAGTCTTAAAATTCATCTTTTTTCAACCTATATTCTTTCCTCCAGTCTCTAAGGAAAAAGTGATCCTTTCCTATACTAATCACTCTTTAATTCCATATCCTCCTGTCACAACTAGCAGCTTGTTCCTTTGATCATAGGATCATAGAGCTGAAAGGAACATTAGAAAGTTATATATTCTTAATTCCTTCATTTTATAGATGGGTCCAGAAAGATTAAAATGACTTGCCCATAATCACACAAGTAAGGTGTTCTTCCATACTTACTGTTTCTTCTTTTTTGCCACTTTAATGAGTGACAAGTGAAACCTCGGAAGTATTTTGATTTGTGACTTTTATTATGAATGATTTGGAAAAATCATTCATATCGTTGTTAATCTTTTTCAGTTCATCTTTGGGGAGCTTTTTGTTCCTTTTCCCAATGATTTATTAAAGAAGAACTCCTTCTTAGATATTTATGTCAATTTACTCTGACAGATATCTATCAAAAGACATTTAATGCAAAGATTTTTTTCTGCCTAAGAACTCCTCTTCTTATTCATCATACATTTTAAATGCATAAGCTTTTAAAATTATATATAATCACAAATAGGTATTTTTTGTGATTGCCTCTATTTCTTGTTCAGTTAAAAATTCCCCTAATAAACATAATTAGAGAACATGGCTCCTTTCTTCCCCACAAGGTTTTTATGGTGTGACTTTTTGTATTTAAATATTTTATCTATTTGGAACTTACAGATATATATTGTGTAAGATGTTGATAAATACCTAATTTGTTCCAAGTCTTCTAGTTTTTCCAGAAATTCTTATCAAGAAGGAAATCTTTAATTCTTCCTTCCATCCAAAGTATTTGTGTTTTCGTTTTATTGAATCCAACACTGTTTCAGTATTACTTCTGGGTCTTTCTTATATAGTCTATTCCACTTATCTTTCTATTTTTAAGTAGTGTCAAATAGTTCTTCAGGGAAATTTTATTCTCAAAATGTATAACATGCTATATTTTTCTTTTTACAAGTCATATGTAGAATGTGAAATCATAGGAATATGAAAACAAATTACTTGAATTGATCTGTTCTTATAGATTTTCACATTCACTCTGATACATATGGATAGCTTCCATCTCTATTCATCTTCCATAACTCTTAAACATGTTATCTTATAAAATTTCCAGAATAGAGAAAGATGAGAGTATCCTACAGAATCTGCTAAGAGACTTCTACAAGATATTTCATTGAATATTGAGAGCTGCCAACAACACAACAAAACACTTACTCTTCTAGAAAATGGTTGCATATTCAGATCCTTTATATTTCTGCTAATTCCAGCATTGAATTAAGTGGCAGCACTTGATGTATGGCATGGCCCACTCTCCCTCCCCCTCTCTTTTTCTCTACCAATTTGTAAATACCTACCAGTATGAAATTATATTTATTATTTATGAGGTGTGTTCTCAGAGCAGGACCACCATCATAAGGCTATGTATGATTCAAATTTTAGAATTATTATGAGTGAAAAGATTTTGTTGCTACTTTAGTAAGTCAAAAGTAGAAGCACCATAAATTTGCCTTTGTGATGACCGGAAGTGAAGTAACTATCAAATATTCCAATTGGTACCATTAATAACATAATGAAACATCATGATCAAGCACAAAGAATACTTGAATTAGGTTTGACTTGAAATACTTTACTAATTATATGACCCTGAACAAGTAATTTAATTTCTTTACATATCAGAATATATATACAGCAATAAAATGAGGATAATAATTTCTTTTGGCCAACATGGAAAAACAATTATAGATATATATTTGAGGGAGGGTAGAAAGTAAAAAAATAATATTGTAAATGGAAAAAGGAGATCATGAAAAAAAGTGATGAGCTCCTTAACTTTTTGAAAAAATTAAATTGGGTCAATGCCATACCAATCAAACTACCCAAAATAATTATTTTAAAGAGTTATAAAAATGTTAACAAAATATGTCTAGGAAAACAAAATATAAATAATATTAAGGGAATTAAAGAAAAATGCAAAGGAAGGTGTTCTAGTCATACCAGACCTAAACATGTATTAAAAAATAGCAGTCATCAAAACCATTTACTACCGACTAAGAAAAGAGTGGTGAATCAGAGGAATAAATAGTTTAGGTACACAAGACACACTAGTAAATAATTATAATAATCTACTGTTTGATAAATCTAAAGATTCCAGCTTCTGGGATAAGAACTCACTATTTAATTCTTTTCACTTTATTTTATCAAGTTATTAATCTTACAAAGTAGAATATCTGAGAGATGCTCCCTTCTGATCCTCACAAAGACAATTTTTTACCTCTTCTATTCTTGAAGCACTGAAACTGGAAAAACTAGAGAATAGTGTGGCAGAAATTAGGCATAAACCAACATCTCACATCCTCTATCAAGATAAGGTAGAAACAGATTCATGATTTAGACATAGAAGGTGATACTATAAGCAAATTAAGAAAGCAAGGAATAGTTTACCTGTCAGTTCTTTGGAGAAGAGAGAAATGTATAAACAAACAATAAATACAGAATGTCATGAAATGTAAAATGGATAATTTTGATTATATTAAAAAAGGTTTTGTACAAACAAAACCAATGCAACAAAGATTAGAAGGAAAGCAGAAAGATGGGAAACAATTTGTACAGCCAATATTTCTGATAAAGGCCTTATTTCTTTTTTTTCTTTCCTTTTTTTTTTTTTTTTTTTTTTTTGCTGAGGCAGTTGGGACTAAGTGACTTGCCCAGGGTCACACAGCTAGGAAGTGTTAAGTGACTGAGGTCGGATTTGAACTCAGGTCCTCCTAACTTCAGGGCTGGTATTCTATCCACTGTGCTACCTAGATGCCCCAAAGGCCTTATTTCTAAAATATATTGAAAACTAAATCAAATTTATAAGCATACAAGCCATTACCCAATTAATAATTGGTCAAAGGATATGAATAGGCAGATTTCAGATAAAAATTAAAACTGTAGTCATATAGAAAATGCTCTAAATCACTATTGATTAGAGAAATGCAAATTAAAACAAATCTGAGGTATATCTCACACCTGTCAGATTGGCTAACATGACAGAAAAAGAAGATGATAAATTTTGAAAGGATTGTAGAAAAACTGGGACACTAATGCTTTTGTTAGTGCAATTGTGAACTAATCTAATCTAATCAGTCTATAGAACAATTTGGAATTATATCCAAGGACTCTAAAACTATGCACATCCTTTGACTCGGCAATGCCACTACTAAGTATATCCCAAAGAGATCCCCCAAAAGGGAAAAAGAACCACATGTTAAAAAATATTTATAGCAAGGATTATTTTGTTTTGTTTTGTTTTGTTTTTGGTGGCAAAAGAATTCCCCATCAACTGGGGAATGCTTGAACAAGTTGTGGTATATAAATGAAATGGAATACTTTTGTTCTATAAGAAAAGATGAGCAGGCAGATTTCAGAAAAAACCCAGAAAGATTTACATAATGCTGAGTAAAATGAGCAAAATCAGGAAATATTGTACACAGTAATGGCATCATTGTGTAATGATAAGCTATAGACATTTCTTCTCCTCAATGCAGTGATCCAAGACAATCCCAAAAGACTTGTGATAGAAAATGCCATCCACATCCAGAAAAAGAACTATGAAGCCTAAATGCACATTAAAGGATAACATTTTCACTTTTTAAAATTTTTTTGTGTGTTTTTTCCCCATGATTTTTCTCTGCTATCCTGATTTTTCTTTCACAACATGAATAATATGGAAATATGTTTAACGTGATTATAGCCAGTACATGTAAAACTGGTGCCTTGGGGAGGAAGAGGAGAAAGAAGGAAAGGAAAAATTTTGGAGCACAAAATTTTAGAAAAATGATTGTTGAAAACTATCTTTACATGTAATTAGAAAAAAATACTATTAAGTAAAAAAGAAAAATTTAAATTGTGAACTAGAAAATCATCTTGAGAAAAAGATCATAATTGTAATTATGTACTATGAGACAACTATTTAATATTAAATTTTAGCATGGTGGCACAAATACTGTATTGTTTATGTTCCTTTCTGAACTTCTTCTGCTTTCCTCTGTGTACTTAAGTGATTAATAGATGTCTTAGAATCACTTTCACACCCTACCATTTCCCTGAAAACTTCTTCCCAAATAAAAACACTCCTTTGTAACAAATAAATTCAAACAAAACAAATTTGTGTTGTCTTGGTTATTTCTAAAAATATATGTCTCACGCTTCAATATCAACAATGTTCAGTAGTCAGAACAGTCGTTCAGTTGTTTCAGTTAAATCTGACTCTTCTTGACCTTATTTGCAATTTTCTTGGTAAAAATCCTGGAGTAGTTTGCCATTTCCTTTGTCAGCTCATTATATCGATAAGGAAAGGGTAACACCCAGGAAGTGTCTTGAGGCTGTATTTAAATTCAGAAAGAGTAGTTTTCCTGACTCAAGGTCCAGCATTCTATGGACTGTTCTGAATTATAACTAGTTATTACATTAATTAGAGTTTTTAAGACTTTAAAAGTTGTTTTCCTTTCAGTTGGCATGGTTATTATATAAATAATTTCTTCTCACTTCACTTTTTCTCACTGATTCTTCTCACTTCACTTTTTTTTTTAAAGAGACAATAATATTCCCTCAAATTCTATACTATAATTCATTGGTTCAGCCATTCTTTAAATGATGGGTACCCACTTTGCTTCCAGATCTTTGTTACAAGATGAAATGTTTTGACAAATAATTTTAAACATATTGGAATTTTCCCTCTGCCTTTCATCCTTTTTGAAGTACATAAATAGCAGTGATATTATTGAGTCAAGAAGTTTATTCAGTCTAAAAGACTATGGGAATATGAGTCCCTCAGTAAGCATTTATTAAGTGCTTTCTATATACGAGATACTGTGACAAATGCTAGGGATTCAAAGAAAGGCAAAAACAATCCCTGTCTTTTACTAGTATACATTTGAAGGGAGAAAAGCAAAATGTAATTACTATAACTATATATACATACTTACATATATTCACAGAGAATGTGAAGGTACTCTTAAAGTGGAAGGCGCTAATAGCTGAGGGAAATAGGAAAGATCTCTTGCAGAAAATAGCTTTGAGTTGAGTCCTTTTATTTTATTTTTTTCTTGGTAGCCTTTATTTTTCTAAACAAGTGGGAAGATAGTTTTCAATATTCATTTTTGTAAGATTTTGTGTTCCAAATTTTTTCTCCCTTCCTTCTTTATCTCCCTCTCCCCAAGACAACAAGCAATCTGATATAGGTTATCTTTTTAAATATATTTCCATATTTGTCATTTTGTCCAAGAAAAGTCAGACCAAAAGGAAAAAAAAACATGAAAAAGAAAAAGCAACAACAACAAAAAAGGTGAAAATATTATGTTAAAGCAACAACAACAACAAAAAGGTAAAAATACTATGCTTTAATCAATATTCAGTCTTCTTAGTTCTCTTTCTAGATCCAGATGGCATTGTCCTTCCCAAATCTATTGAAATTGCCTTGGATTACCAAATTGCTGGGAAGAACTAAGTCTATCATAATTGATTATTGCATGCTATTATTATGTACAATGGTTTCCTGGTTCTGCTCACTTCACTCAGCATCAGTTCATGTAAGTCTTTTAAGACTTTTCTAAAATCAGCTTGTTAATCAGTTCTTATAGAGCAATAATATTCTGTCATATTCACAGACCATAACTTATGCTTTGAGATGAGTCTTGAAAAAAACCAGGAAAGTTAAGAGAGTGAAATGAGGGGGAAGAATATTTTGGGCATGGGGGGACAGCCAGCACAATGACATGGAAATGGAAGATGATGTTTAAGGAATTATAAATATGCCATTGTAGCTTTATCAAAGAGTATATAGAGAAAAACAAAGCATTAAAAAGATGAAAAAGGTAAAAAGAGGGAAAGTGTGGAGGTTGTGAAGAATTTTAAATGTTAAACAGAACAGTTTGAGGGATAGAGTTTGCAGGGAGGAATAAATTATTTTGGAAATGTTCAGTTTCAAATTCCTATAGTTAAAAATGATGAGGTAAATCTGAGAACCATCTACATAGAGATTATGATTGAGTCCAAGGGAACTAATAAAATCAACAAGTAAAGTAATAAAGAAAAGAGAAGGTTAGGCCCTTAAGGCATATATACATTTGGTGGACATCTCGCAAAAGATCTAGCAAAAAAGATTGAGAAAGAGTCATCATACTGATAGTAGGAGAATCAGGAGAGAATAGCATTATAAAAACTAGAGAAGAGTGAGAATTCAGTAGAAGATACTGATTGATAGGTTTATAGTTCAAGATGATGAGGACTGAAGATTAGGCACTGAACAAATCACTGGAAACTTTGAAGAGACCAATTTCAATTGAAGCCAAGTTCCAGAGGGTTTAGAAAAGAGTTGAAGAACAATTCCACTTATTCAGTGATGAAGAAAGCCATCTACACGCAAAGAGAGAGAGGACGGTAGGAGCTAAGTGTGGATTACAATATAGAATTCTCACTCTTTCTGTTGTTTGCTTGCATTTTGTTTTCTTTCCCAGTTTTATTTTACTTTCTTGATTTGATTTTTCTTGTGCAACAAGATAACTATATAAATATGTATACATACATTGGATTAAAAAAAAAAAAAAAGCTCCTTAGGCACAATAAATAGATAGATACAGAAGTCTTTGTATTGGATCATTTATAATTTCAGTACAAAAATATTGAGGAGGAAACTTTTGTACTTTTATAGAAAAAAAAAACATTTAGTTGTGGACATTTAATATTTCAAAAACTTTATATATGTACTTTTGTCTCATAAATTCCTTACGACCCTTAGGATCCAGGCATATTATGGGACTTTTTAAAAATTTCCTTGAATTGAAGCCACTACCTAGGAAATTTTGAAAAACAAAATAGACATCACAACAGATACTCCTCTTAAGAAATTCAAGAGAGTTTTAAGGCCTCATGTAAAGCCTGAGGGACCTTCAATGATTTGGCCACTAAAGAGGGAAACAAGAAGGTTTTTTTCACATTATTTTTGTTATAAGTCTCATAGTGAAAGTTCAGGCTAAGAATTTTTTCTCATTGATGTTATTGTTCTTTACCAGTAACCCTGCCAAAATGTGGGGCCCCAAGTGCTTGATCAGGAAGCAAGGTCACATCATGTTTTTGTCTTTTAAGAGTTAATAATACTGTGTTTTAATATGGAGGCTTCAAATCTTTTTATCCTTTTTATTTTGGCAGGCCTAAAGGAGACTTTCAAAGTCTAAAAAAATACACATACTGCTTGTTAAGAACAGGAGTTGAGAAATCCCCAAGTTTCTCACTAATAATCTCTTTATAGGCCTGGATAATTTTTCTAATACTAGTGAGTGGAATTATTCAAATCATCCTAATAAATTATTTTTGCTGCAGCAAAAATAAAGAGGTTTGGTAGGATACGTTGTATATTCTCAAGATACTCCAATATGCAATCTCTCTAAGGACACAATATGTTTTGAAATGGAGTGGTTGAAAAATATATGTTATCAGATTTATTAAATTCGAATGTTTTCTCCAAGCTGAATGGGAGACTTGGCACAATGAATGACAGGCAAGATCCAAAAACATATTCCAGGCTAAAATGTTAGATTAAATCAAGTAATATGAAATTTAAGAGGTCTAAATGGAAAGCCTTACATGGGTCTAAAAGGTCAAATTAACATGTACAAAATAGAAGATACATAGTTGAACTCTGTATTCTTTTTATTTATTCATTCATTCATTATTTCAGTTATTCGTTCATTCATTTTATTTTCCTGTGTTTGCATGTAAAAGCAATTACAAATATTGTTTTTTTAATTTTGAATTCCAAATTCTATTCTCTTTTCCTTCTCCGTCTCCCTGAAAAGATAATTTGATATAGGTATATAGGTAACTGATATAGGTTAATCATGTAAAACATTTATATATTATGGACTATATGTGTTCTGGTACTGTTACCAGATTAAAGATTAAAGATTAATAAAAGATATGATGTTAAGCTTCCTCTCCCTCCCAAAAATACTAAAGCATTTTATATAATATTTTATTTTATCTCAATTACATGTTAAATTTAAAAAATTGTTTCAAACAAGAAAAAAAGAAAAGAGTTGAGGGAGAATAATTAGGTCACCAATTGCAAGTGGCTTTCTCAAAGAGTTCATCCATGAATGGGAGGGAAGTATAAAATGATAACCAAGGGGGCTAAATGGATCAAGTAAAGTTTTGTTATTATCATTTTTATGTCATTTTTTTGTTTTGGTATTGGAAAGAGGAAGACATGGAAATATTTGTAAGCATCAGAAAGGTGATAGTGAGGATAATTTACTACATAAATTAAAAGGGTATAGGATTAAGGGAATATACAGAAGGGTTTGCTTTCAGAAGGAGAAGAGACACATTTTTAACTGAGATTGGAGAGGAGATAAAAGAGGAAGTTTCTGAAAAAATGAGATAATGAGGAGAAAAAATTTAGTAGCTTGATGAATTGATTTAATTATTCCAATGACATATGGTTGAGATCCCAGGCTAAGAAATTATGATAGCTGTATCTTGTGAGACTTAAGAACCAAGAAGATTTGAAATACTCCTGAAGAGTAGGATAGCAAATCAAGTAAAGAGGGATATAATATTTGTCTTGCCTTACTGAAAGTCCAGTTGGTAGTAAATACCATCAACTTGCCCAATCATTATGGTTTTGTGATTTTCATTAGCTCTGTTCAACAACACATAAATAGGAAAAAGAAAGGTGGGTGGTTGGCACATGAACGTGGGACATAAGAATTACAAGAAGAACCACCAGCTTTCGAGATCTTTTCATGAGTAGGATCTTCCCAGAATTCCTTTGGTAACCCAAGGGGAAGGAAAGGGAGAAGAGACCTGGTAAGAGTTGGAGTAATTAAATGTGCCAATACATCAAAGGGCCAAGCCAAAAGACTGATGAGAGATTTAAATGCTTGTTCTGATTATAGTCCTCTTCTCCATTTGAAAATTTGCCTCCATGACATCTCACAAGATTCAACATCTGTTATAGTGCTATTTGCACTCCCTCGCATGAGGAAACTTACTGACTGTGCTGTGCGGGAAAAATAATTGCATTTAAAACAAAAGAAATGGGGAATTCTTAAGGACCACGCCTAAGTGAAGGGGCAGGTCAATTCTCCTAGTGCCTCCGCAGCTGTGGATAGTGACACCTGAGGGAGTTGTAGCATAGGTGTTTACTGACGTAGGTGTTACTTGTGGACTGGGAATGAAATAAATTGGAGGCAGAGGGAAGAGGAGAGAAGTCAGACAACACAACTGCCTCTCAGTTGAGAGGTCAGAGAACAGCAACTGCCTCTCAGTCTCCTTGTATCATCATCATCCTCTCACATGAAGAGATCCATTCTACAGATCTGAGTTAGACCTCCAGCAGCCCACTGGCAGGTGGTTCCCATATCACAACAGGTAGTAGGAGTATTACAGAGTTGGGGTTTGGCAAAACATGATTGGAAATATGACAAGGACTCAAGGTAATAAAAAATAGGAGATAGTGTAGAGCACAGTTGTTTTACCATGGGATAAAGATTGAGATGGAAGATTATAGCCAGTTGAGGAATGATAGCCCAGGAAAAAATGAGCCATAAAGACAATGAAGATCATATTGAGGACAAAGAAGGAGGTTAAATATCAAAGAGATATACAGAAAGATGGAAGGGCAGAAGACTATTATCAGATAAAGGAATTTCAGAATTCATGAACGTGGAAGTAGAACTATCTTTTATGTAATTGAAATATAGTGGAGGAATTCTTCAAGGGAATTGAGTAGATAGAGGAACTGAGAAGTTAAGGTAGTTGAAGTAGTTGAATATATATATATACTGAAATTCCCTAATATGAAGGTAGGAGATGGGTAAATGAAAAGACAATGTGTCAGGCATTGATTTCACTGAAGAAAGGACTACAGTCCTTTGGGGGTGGAGTTATATGAATAATAGCTACTAGAGTTTGAATTGGAGTAAATGATAAATGTGTATATTTTGAATCTCAAAAAAAAAAAGGGTCACTTAGTGAATGAGATCAAGAGATGTACTGAAAGTGACAATGGAAAACAAGGAATAGTCTAACCTCCTTTTCCCTTGACATATGAATGTGGTGGAGTGGAGAGAAAAAGAGGTAGTATTGGGGAATATGAGAAAAATAATGTAGATCTTCCCGTAGGGTTAATGAGCCTTCCTGTAGAGTTAATGTCATTGAAAGGGAGGTGTATCTCAGTGAGAATCAGAAGATGGAAGGAGTGGGAAACAAAAAGATTTAAAATGATAAATAACTGCCAGGAATTACAAAGAGTATAATGAATGTACCAGGCAGTTCTAAAATGGGACATCATATAAAGAAAATGGGAGGTAGGGTTGAGATAAATAGGTGTGAGGGAGAAGTCATTTGAGAATAAGGAACAGAGCTTGTAAATTGGCACCTGGCAGTTCAGAATCAATAGAATTGTAGAAGTATAAAGGAATATTAAGCATTGAACATGAGTCCAAGCAGAGTGTCAGGGATTAGAGAGAAACTAGTTCAAGAGGCACATGAGATTAGACTGTTCAAGATTCTCTCTTGAGGTTCAGTCTCCTGGCCAATATGTGAGATCTAAGAAAGTCCACCAAAGAAGAAGGATCTAGAATGAAGGCTATATAAACAGTCATGTCTATAAGGACAGTCCACTGCTGAAGATTGTCCTGGTGGAGGCTCCACTAGGGTGGGAAGCAAGCAACAAATCTAATACCATCCCTTTCTTAGTGACCCATATATATGTGATTCATAAGGCCTGGGAAACATGCAGGGTGGAAGTATCTTCCCCGTTCCCTAATTTTATGTGGCCCTAATTTAAGAAGTAACCCTAGTTTAGAGCCTTGCAAAAGTCAGCAAGGGGCACAAGACACTATACCCACCTCTTTCCTTGAATAAGAAACTATACCCACCTCTTTCCTTGAATTCAATATTCTAGTTCAGGTTCCAGATTATTGTCCAGAAAATTAGACCAACTCAGTTTCTTTCCTTTTTTTTTTTTTTGGTCACTTTTACTAATCTAATCAGTGAGGATAGAAGAGAGTGGTATTACACTTTTTCATTTGCTTATTGATAGCCTGCCTTACTTCTTTATAGCCTTTGGTCATCTTTCAGGAATTGTTTTTCTTCTTATACAATCTCATCAACTATATGTTTGAGCTATTAGACCTTTGGCAACAACAACAACAACAAAATGCTGCAAAGATTCCTTAATTCCATTTGTACCAAAATTTCTATTTTATATATTTACAATTGTCCATTTTATTTTTTATGATCATTTGTATTCCTTAATTGGTCAAGAATTCTTCCTCTCTTCATAGCTGTAAAAGGTATCTCTTTCTATTCTCTTTTAATTTATTTATGATATGAACTTTTATATCTAGGCCATGTAACAATTTAAAGCTTATTGTGGTAAATGGTGTGAGATGTTGATCTAAGGCTAATTTCTCTTGGGCTACTTTCCAATTTTCTCAGCAGTTTTTGCCAAAAAATGAGTCCTCAACCTCAGTACTTGGTGTCCTTGGGTTTATTGAGCACCATATAACTATTCAATTACTTCTAATCATTGTGTACCTATTCTGTTCTTTTGGTTAACTTGTCTTTTCTTTTTCTTTCTCTTCGTTTCTCCCTTTTTTTAAAATTAAAATTAAGTTGTCTTGATGATTACTGCTTTGTATTATGTTCTTTGAGATCTATAGGTAGATGCATTTCCTTCCCACTTTTTTTTGTATTACTTCCCTTGAAATTCTTGACTTTTTGTTTCTCCAGATGAATTTTGATATTATCTATTCTAATTCAATGAAGCAATCATTTGGTATTTTGATTGATTGGTGTAGTACTATTATCTTATTATACTGGCATAACTAAATCATGAACAGTTAATTTCTCTCTAATTATTTGTCTTCCTTATTTATGTAAACAGTATTTTATAGTGATAATCATATAATTTCTCTGCATGTCTTGCTAAGTGGACTCTCAGATATTTCATTCATTCTGTGGTAAATTTGAAAAGAATTTATTTTTTCTTCTTGCTTCTCTTCCTTCTTTATTTTATTGGTAGTATAAATAAAAATTTACTGTATTTGTAGATTTGTTTTCTATCCTGCTACTTTAATACATTATAGATCATTTCTATTAATTTTGTGTTGAACTTCTAGGTTCTGTAAATAAATATTATCTGCAAAAAAAAAAAAATGACAATTTTATGGGGGTTTTTTTTTGCTTATGTTTACTTCCTCAATTTCTTCCCCACTTTATTGCTATAGTTAGTATTTCAAGAATTCATCTTATTGTTATAGCTGGTATTTCTAGAACAAATAACAGTGATGACAATGGACATACCAGTGTGTGTGTGTGTGTGTGTGTGTGTGTGTGTGTGTGTGGCATGTGTGTGACATATGGAGGGGTATCACTTGTACCAATCCCTGTCCTTTAAGTTTGCCCAAGTTCAGCAGAGAAAGCCAAACCATTCAATAGAAGTTCCCCTCTCAGTTATTGGTTCAGAGCCTGATGCCCACTCCAGGGGCAATTCAGCAAGAGTGAAAAGTGTTAAAGATTCCTTGAATGTATAAAATCCAGAATGATTAGAAAAGAATCCAAGTACTTATCTACTACTATCATCTACTTCACTACTAGCATAAACTTCATTGGGACATTTGCAAGATATTTCTTTTTGAGAGTTAATTGTCATTTTGCATTTTTAACATAAAAATCTGATCAATACTTGGGGCATTTTTCTTTTGGGTAGTTTTTCTCTCTTTGGGTATCTCTTCCAATCTGTCACTTTTTGTCACTGCAACTTTTCTGGTAGTTGCTACCCTGCTGTTCAGATACCTGGGAAGGATCTGGTAAGGTCTTGTATCATAAGGAAGAAGACACAGATGGGAAGGTGGCCCCCACATGTATAGTATTGCTTAGGAGATCATGAGTTCCTGGCTTGTAGATAGATAAGGACAGTTTTCTCACTCTGACCAGACCCTCACATAACTTAATGAATTTCCTGACACTTCAAATCCTGTAGAAAGACAAGGTCTTAGTGGAAGGGTTCACCTTTCTAGTTATATGGAGTTTTGACTCAGCAATTTTTTAATTTTTTGCCACTACTTTGCAAGCAGCCCTAAATCATTATTTAATAGGAGATAGCCAGAGAACATCTCATCCTTGAAAGAATACATGAGATAGGAGTTGAGAATAGAGTTTGGAGGCTAGGTTATTTCCATCACATATGTCTTGAAGCAGAGTCTCCCTAATCTTTCATGTGCTTTCTTGGAACAAAAGTTAGCATGTCCCAAAAAGAAAGCTTAGGGGAAGCTACACTCATTTTGCCACTAATCTTATTGAATAGGTAGGCCTGTGGTGTTTTTAAAAATTATTATTATTGATGATAATAGCTCTTGGTTAAGTTTCCTTTAATAGAGAACTTCCAATATCTAGAAATCTCTGCATTTTCAAGTGCATTGGATTAGGATAATATAAAAAAATTGTTAGGGGTAAGGTTAATATCTAATTCTGTTATTTTAGGTTTGATGCTGATACAAAATGCAAAATGAGGCACCCATTTCACAATAGGGGAATTACTTAGGTGAAATAGCAATAAGAATATGCTTGGCTTCTATGGATTATATGCCCTTGGTTTCCATATAAAAACTCATCATGTCAGTAGGAGTGTGGTTACCCTCTGAGCCTGAGAAATGAGGGAGACCTTTTAATGTCCTTAGATGGCCATAAAGCAGCAATCACTGAAAATAAAATTTCATCAAGTACCAGTGACAACTTTGTGTTACCTTCTAGAGAAAACAAACCTATGTCTTGAGACTGTAGGGGTAACCTTGGTAATTAATCTTTTCACATAGGTATTTGGAGTTTGAAACAAATTGGAAAATAACATAAAATCATAGAATTTAAAGTGTTTTCAAAAACCAAAATGAATGATAATAGAAAAAAAAGTTTCTTTCAAATAAGTCAACATTGATATGAAAGTCAAGCACTTCTGAAATTCATATTCATGAAAAAAAATCAAAGTTAACTTGAAAAGCTAATATTATTTTATGTTTTATCATTTAAATATCCTGGAAGTGGAAGAGAATTTCCCCCTAAGAAAATAATTAATATTTCATTTTGAATTGCCCATTATTTTCTGGTTATCAGAGCACATCCAGCATAAAACAGAAATATGTCATCCCTCAGAGGAAGGAGGGTAATGTTAGTATACGCTTTGCTAAAGTATAATGAAGCTAAGTAAAATTTAAATGTGGTTAATTAGTAAACTTATTTGAGTATTAATAAGCTAGTATCTGAGATGGACTGACCAACATTTATAGAAATGAGGGGAAATTCTACCTGTTTGTATGCATTTTTTGTCTTTTTGTGATGTTGGCAAAAATCCAACAAAGCAGGGGAATGGTGAAGAACTGAAGCAGCATTAGAAAGTGTCCTTGCAGACCAGCTTTCTGAATGGCTTTGAACTGTTGCTTCTCATTATTTTATGCACCTTTTCTTTGTGTTGATGGTAGGGAGAAGAAAAACACTGGAGACTAGCCTTTAGGATTTTTAATCAAAGCTACTGCTCTGCTGATTGCTGTAGTGGATTTTCAAAGGGAAAAGCAAGTGGGCAAATTAAAATCCCATGTTCCTGTGGGCTGGAAGCTGAGCTTTTTGAAAAACTCTGCAGCAAGAGCATGTTTTCAATTGTGTCTTACTGTTACCCTATCCTTTCTGAGAACATCCTCAATACATTTTTCTCTTTCCAGTTGATTGGCACAGAAGGAGAAGAAAAAAGACAGAAACAAAAACATACAGAGAGAGACAGGGAGACAGAGAGATAAAAAGACAGAGAAAAAGATATAGACACACACACACACACACACAAAGATGGATAGACAGACAGAGAAAGATACAGAGACAGAAGGAAGAGAAAATGGAGGTGAAAGAGAAGAGACAGAGAACAAAGATATACAGAAATATACAGAATACAGAAATACAGAAAGATGGAGACTTGAAAGAAAAAAAAAAAAGGATAAGCAAAGTACCAAGAAAGTGACAAAGTCACAGAAAGAAACATAAGGAAAGCATTTATGAACCTTAAAACACTAATATTATTTTAATAAAGAGGAGAAAAAGTGGCGATATAGTACAAGGATAAAAGCGAGAGCCCAAATAAGCTGGAGTTGAAAGTAACGAACTCAATAGGCTAATAAGTGACAACTGGCAATATAACATAGATTAGAGAGACAGATAAACAGATCAGGTTCTTCATTTGAATTTTTGCCCTCCAAATCTTCTCAATATTGGCAGTGTAACACAGTGAAGAAAGAAAGTAAAATTTTTGTTTCTCTGAATACCTCTCACTATCACCCAAAGTCCCAAACATAGTCACTTTAATGGAAAGTGTTTTTTTTTTTTCTAACAATTCTAGGTTGGTTAGTTTGTTTCTTTCAAATTACAATTTCTCACTCTTAAACTCGCAAGCTACAATTCATTCTCTGCTTAACTCTTAAACAGTCAAAAAAAAAAAAAAAAAAAAAAGAGCCCAAATGACTGCTTAATAATGGCATGATTGATTTCCATAGATTTCGAATCCCTAATACTCTAACAATGATCTGTAGGTAGATTTTTAGGGTATACATGGACTTGGGTGAGGAAGAATTGTATCTTTATTTCAATATAATTCGTTGCTTTTATAATTCAATGTATTTCTCTTTATGCATTTACAAACATTATTCTGAGACGTTCACAGGTTTCACCATATTGCCAAAGGCATCCATAATATCCCTTTCCCCACCTCACCCCCCCCCCCAAAAAAAAAGATTGAGCAAGTCTCATCTCTCTTTCGATATAAAATTTATAGCATCATTTTAGTATGTCGGTGATTCATAGAATATTGAGACCGGAAGGACTCTTAGAAATCAACTTTATTCAAGTCCCCTCATATCACAGACAAGAAATTTATGGGCGCACACAACCTTCCATACTTCAAATTTTATAAACCATAAGATGATGTAAAATATGAAACGTCTGTCTTACGGCTAAGATAAGGAAAACAAATACAGAATGTAACTCCTAGCAAGAGGAAGGAAAATGCCGGAGGGCTAGACTGGACCAGGCTATTGTGATCTCTAAGGCTCAGCTGGTTTCTGGACACGCCAAGAAGTGGGGCGGAGCGTTTGTTGATTGCTTAAATACTTTGATGTTGAAACACGCGCTGGTCACTGCTCGGTCCAGGAAGGCAAAGCCTGAAACAGAATTATGTTGTGAACAAGTGCTGCGGGTGGGAAAAGGCGAGGCGGCAGACTGGGAGGCCCTGAATGTTCCCCCCGGTGAAAGACACCCTTTGTGCAAGCCTTCTGGAAAAGGGGGAAGGGAGTTGGGCAGAGAAAAGGAAAGGGGAAACTGAAAGGCCAGGATTGCCATGCCCAGCTGATTCCGCCAGATGTGCAGGTACATTCCAGCGGTTACAGTAGCTGCTGAAAACTCCTGTAGGGGGCCATGTGGATTTCAGAGATGAGACAAGAAAGGACCAACCAGCACACTCCCTCGACCCTTCTTTGTAGGGGGAGGGGCGGGGAACTAGGAGGAAGGATAGTTTCTCAAAAGCGAGAAGGGAATTAAGGAATTCCCTCCTCTCCTCTATATAGTGGCGGAGAGATCACGCTGTCATTAAAGGCACAACACCTACCTTGGCTGCTGTGCCAGGCTTCAGAAGACCCGTTAGCCGACACTGAGAAGGGCAAGCCCTTCCTGGGTAGAGGTGTTAGAGACCTTTTTACCTTACCTGGGGGAGAAAGGGGCGCTCGGACCGCGCTCCTTCCCTCCTGCACCAAAGCTGTATGGCTTGTGGCTTATTTTCCCAGCCGGCAAACGTCACCATGAAGACAAGGGAATGCCTGTGGTGAGTTGTTTATTTTGTTAGTTTGCGGTAGGGTTGGGCTCGAAGCGGGGTGGGGGTGAGGGGTGAAGACAGGGAATGAAGGGGGTGTGGAGGAGAAATAGGGGAAAGAGGGCGTTGGGAACTGAACTGCATTACTTGGGTCTCCATCCACCAGCGTAGTACAAGTCTTTCAAACCTCAAGGAAGCCGCTTAGAGAAGCAATAATGCTAAAAATTGCTACTTCCTTTACAAGAATTACCCTTTTACAATATTTGCAGAGTTGAGCCAATTTGATGCATAACACTGGGAGGCTATAACATAGACACTAGGCATACACACAATCCTTCACACAACACACTAATTGTGAAACAGCATGTTCAGGCAGCAGGTTTCCAGTGTTAGCTAGCAACAGCAATTTTTCTTGAGCTACAAAATCAGCCTCTGTCTTTTCCGTTACTTCCAGAAAAGGGGTTCCTGTAAGATGAGTAAATGTGTGTGGCAAGTTGGAGTTGATGAAAAACTTGTCCCGAAGGAATCCCAGAAAAATAGGTGAACTTAGTGTACGCTCTCTTTGTATGTGGGTGATTTTCCTCATAATTCTTACAAATAGTAATACTGATTCGGCAGTATTTATCACTCTTGAGGATAAACTGGCTCTGTGCCTAACAGATGGGGAGGAACCCCCCCCCAAAAAAAGTATTTGTTGCCCCCATCTTTGGGGCAGGTGGTTTCAGAGCCTGATAAAATGAAGCTAGGCCTAGGCTTAGGATCACAAAGTGTAACTGATGGTAATAATTGCCTGGAAGAAAATCCTAAATACATTAGTGAGATGGTAAAGCTTTTAAGGCTTTCTTGGGAGTGAGTGCCTGGCTAATGAGAGGTTAATTTTGTTTCGAAGGGAAGACTGTGCTGGTTTCCTGAGATAAATGGCCAGGAAGCACATTACCTCCCTGGCTCTGGCAATCGGCTCCCAAATGCTTTTTGCACCTGCTACTTTCAAGCTCAGTGAGTGGTTGTAAAGATGCTGGGATTCTGTCAGACAATTTTTATAGGAACAATTAATGAATGCTCATCTTTCCACTTTTGGACAGGGTACTAACTGTTGTGTCTGTTATCTAATACATAGGTTCAAAAAGTAAGTGTCAGAGTCCGAGCTTTTCAAGGAGTTTCCATGCCCCTTTGGCCCTCCAAGAACCATACAGGACCATAAGGGTTAAAGATGATGTAAGTACAAACACTTGGAAGACTTGTATTCTTTTAGAATATATTTTATTTTAGTCCCTTGACCTCCACTCCTCAAAATGGCAGATAACAAGGGTTGGGGGAAGGAGAGTGGGAAACATATCACATATACTGTTTTAAAAATTGAAACCCCAGGTCTGATACCCAGCTGCTCTTTCCTAATGCATTGTGTATTAAGCAGACAGACCTTGAGACCTGTGTTGGATTTCTGAAAATGGAGATTATATTAACAGGGGAACTGTTAAGCCATCATGAATGCCTTCAGGAACAGCAAACCACATTTTGTTTAAAATCCATTAATGCTTCTTGCATGTTTGAATTCTACCCAGTTACAAATTAAGTTTATATTTTGCTGGATTCTTAAATAGGTTGCTACCTTGTTTCCTCTTTCCTGGACTAAAAGAAGGGGAGGCGGAACTAAGTAACTGAATAAATTCCTGAGTTGTTCAGCATATTGCTAGTTTGAAATTTAAATTCATTATATATGAGATGGAATTTTCATTGGATACTGTTTTTCCCAAAGTTAATGCTGGGGACCTCATCCTGTTTTGGCTTGAGTAAAAAAAAAGACTGTGCCCATCAGTATCCATCTACAAAGTTCTGGGTTTAAAACCTTGATACAATTTATTGATAACAACTCTTAATTCATTGTTCCATTCCTTCAGCTCACCTAATGGCTTGACACTTGAAAATGGGAACCTCCTTCTAAGTTAATTGTAAAAATTAGCATTTCCCTCTAGCCAACTATACACTTATATAGCAATAAAAAGTGAATTGTTACATATATAAATCTTGGGCTTGTCAAATTTTACAACAGAGGAACAATAAAGCACCTTAGAGGAGATTAAATTTTTCCTGTTAAGAAGTGTCATTTAGTTATCCAGAGCGCCCTCTATTGTTACCAAGCTCTAAAGTGTCTGTTATTATAGTAATGAAACTAAAAACTTCGGAGTCAGAAAAAAAAATTACCTAAGTTATTTTCTTTATTTTAAATATGTTATGTGCTGAGATACAAATATTTATGGTGCTTCTTTTAATTGGTTCTTAAAGCATAAGCTTCTGGATTAAAGTTTTTGGCAGGGAAAATGTTATTGTGTCAGTTTTGTTAAAATACTTTGAAATATTTAATTGCACCTGTTTCTTTTTTTAAAGAAAAAACTTCCATTGCAACAGTTTTGATTAACTTAATATAGCATGATAATTACTTATATCCTACAAAATAATTGTGGCAACAGAATAAGACTTTGGTCTGCAACAAAATCTTGAAGTATGCCAATTCCACATTTGATTCCCCTACCAAAAATCATTTCTCCAGGTCGTAGTAAAGCTATTATTATGTTATAACATAATCAAAACTTGAATTATATCTTAGGTAGTGAAAGTTATGTTTACTACTTGAGTCACCACATTGTGTGTAATAATTATGCAATGAATAAGGTATGGCTGAATAGAGGAGGCAATCCTACATAAAGGCCCTAATCTTGGCTAGAGCAGTCTGTAAAGAGTAAATTGTTGAGGGAGAATGTTGCAAGCCTCCACACTGTACAAATTTATTCGAAGAGCGCATTGTTTAAAAAGTAGGGAGGGGAAAAGGTTAAACGTGTCCATGGCTGACTATTTCCAAATAATGCCAAAGTTGTGTATCTGGAACCTAGATGGGCCTTAAAAAAAATCTTGACTTGATCAATTTAAGGATAATAATATGTAATCTAGTAGAGAGAGACAAAGTAGATTCAAGTAGATTGGATAGTATTTACAACTACTAATAATCATACTGAATGGTATTATCTTTTTGATAATTCCGTTTTCTCCCTTTTCAGTCTCCTTACAGATTGGCTTTTTCCTTATTGTTTTCAATTCTGGAAAAAAATGAGATTTAGCTAAGGTTTTGACTATTAAGGTCTGGGATGCTTTACCTAAGCACAATTACCGTGAGGCATAAGATAACAATAACAACATTTATATACCATTTAAAGTGAAATGCTTTCCTCAGGATAAACCTGTGAGGTAGGTAAAACAAGTAGCTACCTTTTTCAGATGAAGAAACTGAGGCTATGAGAAGTTGTGACTTGCCCTAGCCATGATTTCAGCATCTGAGGCAATGCATTAACTTCTCATTAGTCTAAATTATCATCTAATCGGGCATGTTAAAGTTTGCCCACTTTGGGTGAACTAAGTAACAACTAACCTACGGGACCTAAACAGCTCTTGGCTAGTAACTCGCTAACTAGCTAGCCACTAACTCCTGACTTTGAAGTTCAAGTCAAAGGAGAGAAGTCTCACGGGCGCGGCAGTTCCTGGGCCTGAAAGAGTGCCAATGGGCGATCTCCGGGCCCGAATAAAGCTGCTAATAAATTCCAACGCAAGTCCACAGAGACCTTTCCCAGCCAATCAGAGGGCCCCCGACCCGCCAGTCACATTCCGACCGAGAAAGCCTGATTTCTTTCTTGCTCCGTTCCACTCTCAAGATCCAAGTCGGAATGTGGTTTCGAGAGAGGTGATTGGTTGTGGAGGTGAAGTCCCGCACACGTGATTCCCAAACGCAGCTCCTCAGGAGCGTGGACGGAGATAGGGCGTGGCTGGCGGGGGCGGGGAGCACGCGATAGAAAACAAGCAAGCCAAACTTGGGAGGCCGAATGGGGCCCTCTAAAAGTAACCCAAAAGGAAGGTCTCTCGGCCCGCCTGTTTATATTAGACTACTTTAAAAAAGCAAAAGTAAAACGGTAAATAGAGGAGGCGAAGCTGAGCGAGAGCGATGGCAAATTGCTTCGTTGCAGCCAGTCTGGAACAGCCGAGGTCTCACGGCCCAGGGCGGGGAAGGCGGGCCCCGGAGGCCCCAAGAAGTGTCGGGTCTGTCTGGGTCTGCCGGCGCTCGCGGCCCCAGGGACGCTGCTGAGGTAGGAGGAGAGCGCGGATTGGCTGGGGGCGCGCCCTACGTGGGAGGGGAGTGCGGCGCTGAGATTGATTGATGGGCGGGGGAGGGGCGTGCGGAGACACCCGAGCGAGGCGGGGGCCCCGCGCGCACACTCGCCCCCCATACCCCTCGCGCCGCACGCAGCGCCTTCCCCTGTTCTCGCCTGAGCCCGCGCGCTTTAGGAAGTGGAGAGGAAGGTGGCAAGACTCATTGGCGTTCTTTGTGTTCTTTTCTCCTCTTCTTGTGATGCTGCCGGGGGCCGTTCTGCTTCTCCGGCGCGGTGTTCGGTGCTGCTTCGGTTGCTGCTGTTGCTGCGGGGGTGGCGGCCGCCTCTCGCCGTCGTGGGACTGAAGGAGGAAGAAAAGGAAGCGAGGCCCGATCTCGTGTCCATGCAGCAGCCCCGGTTACCGGGCCCCCACGCCGCCGCCAGAGCCCCGGAGGAGACCTGCATGGACGGGCATGGGGAGAGCTGCTCCTTTTTGCGCCGCCGCCGGGGCTGAGCCGCGCCGGCGCCGCCCCCATCGCGGCTGGCGCTCGCCTCCGCTGGCCGCCTTGCTGCTTCTGCTCGGCCTCGGGGGGCTGCCCGCAGGTACCGACCGTTCCCTCTCCCGTGGGGGGCAGTGTGGGATTTGGGGGGGGGAAGGGTGCTCCCACACGTGCCCCAGCGCCCACGCACGCGCACCCACGCACCGCACCAATGACAGGCGCGGACTTGCGCGGGGATGGGCGGAGGGGGAAAGTGGGAAAGACGCCCTTACTTTTACACTATTTGGAGAAACTCCCCCGAGGGAAGGTGGTTAAAGTGTGGTTGAGTTAGGAGGAGGGAGCCCACGGCAAGTTTTCGATTTCTTTGTTTCTAGCAAAACTCCCTTGAGATTACACAAGCAAACGTGTGTATGTGTATGTGTGTGTCTGTGTCACACCTGGCTACCTAGCCACCTTTTAACAAGACTCTGTAGTTGGAGCAACTGCAACAAACTGTTTAAAATATTTGGCGAGTCTGGGAAATGCGTGTAAGATGGCCCCTTCTCCCGAGCTTTCCCTCCCACTTTGCACAAACCTCTGAAGGATCTCCCCTCTGTGAGAGCCTGAGAGTGCTAAAGGGAAGTCAAGTGGGAGTTGGGGGGAGAAGAGATTGCTTTTGAGCTTTAGACAAATGCTCGGGATGCATTATTACTTTCTGCGATCTTATTTACCGAAAGTGGAGGATCTGATCAAATTTCCCGTTGCTGCCTCTTCCCTGCGGGAGAGAAGGAACCTTGGGCGGTTTCTCGAGTTGGGGGGGAGTTGGTGAAGCCGACTGATTGTACATTTTAACTAGAATGTGGAAACCAGGATGTAGCTTAATCTCAACGTAATTAAAATACTTTAAACCCACTCTGTATTTTAAAATTTTGGTTTAAAGAAGCTTTCGATTCTTTCTAAAAACTTAGGACAAGAAACATTTTCAGGCACTATGAATGGGATGTGAGAAAGCCGTTGTGTAGTGCATATTCTTTAATGAAAAAGCACTATCGGTGCTTTGATTGGGGAGCAGCAAGAGAAAGAAATCAGTCTTAGCATGCCAGAGTATATCTTAGACCGCTTAGATTGGTTTGAAGTGTTAAAAATCCATTGATTCGTGCCACTTAAAAAGAGTTCCAATAGGTTTCTTTGTAAGGCATTGGCTCAGAAAAATGTACTAAAAACTGGAAAAGATCTCTTCCTGAAGTTTAACTGCGAAAGTCTATCCTTTTGTTTCAGAATCTTTCCATATATTTATATTAACCTCATTCATCAGTGCTTATATCAGCAAAATATGTGAGTTACTATGTTTTTCGTACCATCCAGATGTTAGTAGTCGTTGTTTATTTACTAGATCACACCCACCAAGTTAAAAATCGGGAATGTCTTGGGGGGAGGAGACAGAAGAAAACACTACTCCTTTTGGAAAACGGTACAATCAACTTTGTCTTGTGTTGTTTTCTGTTGTAATTGCTGATAGGAGGGAAAGATAGAGACACATAAATCTTAAATATTGTCGAGTTTAAGAATTAAAATTTTAAAGGAGTGATTTTATTTCCTTTAGAAAATAAGTAGCTAATTGCGTGATATATGTCCCAGGACTACTCTTTGGCTGTGTTTAAAAGGTACGTTGTTTTTAAATGATTAGAGGTTCTTTTGTAAAGATGGGAGGAGTCATTGCAGTGCTTGCCTCACTTCTGTTTGGGCTCAAAGAAATTAAATTGAACCAAAAAAAGTTTTTAACAAAAGAGCATTTTTAACAACCAAATGTTTTGCATTATATGGATTGATGTATAGAAAGTACTAAATATCTAGATTTTCTTAGGAAAATATAAAGCACAATATCTTGATCATAGTTGTAGTGATTACCAATATTTATACAATACATTAAAGTTTGACATATATCTTCTCATTTGAGCCTTACCCTCTATCATTTTACAGAAAAGGCAACTGAGACTCAGAGGTTAAGTAATTTGTCCATAGTGTCAGAGGTGAGTTGCATAGATCTTCTGATTACCAAATCCAAGAAGTCATCCAATATACCTTACTGTCTAGTGATATTTTGTTTTTGTTGTAAATATTAAACTAGGTCTGTGTTAGCCTTAACTGCTGTAGGGATACATGTTTGATGATGATGATGGAAATCCTATTGGAAGTGTAAAATGTGGTCCTTGGAGATTATTATTCTCTTGGGTAAGCTGCAAAAAATAGCAATAAAAATCTTGACTTAGAAAATTAAGATCTTTTTGTTTAAAAATTTGGAATGAGAAACAATGTGGTTTTTGTTTGTTTTGTTTTGTTTTTTTAACTCATTTTTAATGCAGTTTCACTTTATTAAGTTAGTTGTGTTGAGAGCTTTCTTTGAACATTTGTTTCAGTCTGGCTTAAGCAGTTTATGTTTTAGAAAAGGATAGCCTAGCCCCCTTTCCGTAGTGTGAGCTCTCTCCTAAGGATAGTACTTTTTGAAACTGCAAGGAATGATTTATGCTCATTTCAGAGTACCTAGTGAAGTGCTTTTTGCACATGAGTGACCATGTGTTATCACTGTAATCATGGCATTTGCCTCAGCACTCATACTGATTAAAAATTTGTACTTTTTTATATAGATTTCACATATTTTACATTATCCAAAAAAATCACTATATTTCAAAATTATATGGATATATTTGGCACGTTGATTTGTGACAGTTTTGTGTTGAAATCCTAGGCAATAGGTTCTTTTGTAAACACATCCATTAGCACATTCTTCTCCATTAACTGAAATAAAAATAGAGCAGCTAGTCTTCCTTCACATTAATAACAAATAACTTGATGGGCAAAATATTGAAACCTTTACCTGTAAATTTTTAATTTGCCCCCTTGGGAAAGCATAGAGTGCATCATTCACGTATTTTTAACAAAGCTTTCCATTTCCTGACTGAGGATAAAATATGGAGCAGCTTGCTTCCTCACATGCTTCTTGGCTTTCTTTTTCTGGGTCTTTGAGACTTTCTATTTGGCCTTGTTTTGGCATTTTGACAGGAGGTTTACTTTACCACTTATAACAGGCAAAGTGTCTGTTGCCATTACAAATTCATGAAGCCTAGATACTTCTAGGAGAATGCTGCAAATTAGTCATAATAAAGAAACTTGGGGTGAGGAACTGAGAATGTTGGACTTAGGACTATA
Organism: Antechinus flavipes; assembly: GCF_016432865.1. Lineage (NCBI taxonomy): Eukaryota > Metazoa > Chordata > Mammalia > Dasyuromorphia > Dasyuridae > Antechinus > Antechinus flavipes. The sequence continues at coordinate 188,797,235 of NC_067398.1, forward strand.
TTTCCTTTTCTTTTTCTCCAGTTATTCTCCTTCATCATTCCATATACTAAAAGGCCAAACAGCCCTCCAACACTATTTAGTTCCTCATCCCTGGAATATGTGGTTTCTGTTTTGTATAAGATTTTACAAAGGAATCAATACCAACCTACCAGCTAAAGAAAAGGAGTGGGAGAAAAGGAAAGCAAAGGAGTTAAAAAATTTAATTCTTCCTTTTCCATTTGGACAGTTAGTGCATTTGCATTTCCACACCACTACTTTTGATAGTTTATGACTATTTGAAATAATTACAAGTAAATGTATGCTTGGTTGAATTTTATAGACCATAAAAAGAACAAATAGGCCCAGTAAGTTTAGCGGAAAGTTCTTGTGCTATCATACTAGTATAAAGCTGAATGTTAACCAAGTCATCTTAAGATCATATTTTCATTTCTTTACTTCCTCTTATGCTGTGAATTAGTTGCTTGAATCTTTACTACCATGAGCATTACTTATGTATAAATGATAATACCTAACAGAAAATATAGCCTTGAATAGAAGGTAGGAGGCAGAAAGAACACTTAATTTGATATCAGAAGATGAGTTTGACATGTTTTTCTTATTTTACCTTCTTTGGATAGCAGTGTTGCCAAATATATATAAGGAATTTGATGATGCATAAGGATCTTTTCAGCTCTAAATCTGTGATCCTTGATCCTATAAAACCTGGAAATCAATAGTTAAGTGTTGAACCTAAGCTTCAATACCAGAGGTCATTAAAATTAACCCAAAAACCTTGGGTTTCTTGTTTCTTTAATTTTTCTTTAATTTAAAAAGATAAAAGGGGAATAAGATGTTTATGTATTTTTAAAATTTCCTAACAAAATTATATCACCAATGGCTTGGTGTACAGACTTTAACCATTTCTCACTAAAACATGTTAAAAGTTCTTTGGGGTTCAAATTTAGGATCAGTGTTCTAATGTAAGGTTGAATTGGAATTTATTTAAATAATTGTTTTATTTTTAATACTCAGAGATAGGTACCTATGGCTTGTAGATATACTTCTATATTCCAATATTTATTTTAGGTTAAATGCTGATTTTGTCCTAGTTTTTTAATATGTGCTTTCATAACTCAAGGACAAACTGTAAAGATGTTTTGACAGCAATTATTTTGTGTTTTATGGCCATATTATGCATTATTTCTCCCTTTATTGTATGGAAAGCATCATTTTGGAAACTATTCAACACAGGTTTTCTCACAGTCTCAGGATTTAAGATGTTTGCTATAATTTCACTTTTAATTTGCTAAAATATAATGTGTTTTCGTTAAGATAAAAGGCAGTAACTGTCACATTTAGAAATCAACATTCTACATTCATTTGTTCTTTTATTTCAAAATTTTAAAAGCACAATCTTAGCCATGTGCTTCTGTTATAGAGAATCTCAATACCTGTTTTTCCCTTTACCTATCACTAACCATCATAAATAGTGAATTCCATGCAAATATTTGCTCCAGAGCATTTGATCTCATAACCCCAGAGAATAGGAGAAAGTGAGAAAAATAGCTATTTTGACAATACATTTTTTAATAGCTAGGGAGTTAAAACTTTCTAGAAGGCATGTAATTGTAAGTAGTACAGAATAGAGTGCATCTATAGTTTTGCTAATAGAAAGTTTTTTTTTTTTTTTAATGACTCAGTACTTTCATTTTCTTGGTTTAGAAACTGCATAAAAACATAGCATATTATGATCTCAAACTAATTTTTTGAACTTTTAAATAGTTATTCTCTATTTTAGAAATACTTATTTTTTTCTTTTGCATAATGATAGTGCTTCTACTTTTCACAATATCATATCATATCAGATAGTTTTGCTTTACTTCCAAAAGCTAATAATTCTTTTTTTTAACACAATAGAATTCTAGTAGTAAATAAATTTTACCAGTATAGTAACTGAGTACTTGAAAAAAACAACAATTTTAATGATTATTTTCATTTATCATTCTATCATAGCTTATCTTTAAAGATCATCTAAACTGAGAATAATGTCCATAGTTGGCTCAAGTAAAATGTTTGTCTGACAACTAGTGTTTTTCTCAGGAAAGACACAGAAACAAATTTGTATCTGTATTTTTAAAGGCTCTTTTAAGTTATTGCTGAAGCCCATTCCCCTCTTTTTTTCTTCTTGATCAAGTGGGCATAGCAAATAGCCCCTGAAGGAAAATGTAGTTTTCTTATGTGGTTCATTCAGGAAGTAATATAACTTCTTAAAATGTCTCAACTTTTAAGCAGTTTGTTATTATCTTACTTCCTTTAGGATATTGCCAACAGCCAACGCAGTGTCGAATCCAGAAATGTACCACAGACTTTGTGTCACTGACTTCTCACCTGAATTCTGCCATTGATGGCTTTGATTCAGAGTTCTGCAAGGCTCTACGTGCTTATGCTGGCTGTACCCAGCGTACTTCCAAAGCCTGCCGTGGAAATCTTGTCTACCATTCAGCTGTGCTAGGAATCAATGACCTCATGAGCCAGAGAAACTGTTCCAAGGATGGACCAACATCCTCTACCAACCCTGAAGTCACCCATGACCCTTGTAACTATCATAGCCATTCAGAAGCTAGAGAACATCAGGGAGGGGACCAGAGTCCTCCCACTTATCTTTTTTGTGGTTTATTTGGAGATCCTCACCTTAGAACTTTTAATGATCACTTTCAAACGTGCAAGGTGGAAGGTGCCTGGCCTCTTATAGATAATAATTATCTTTCTGTACAAGTGACCAATGTACCTGTGGTCCCTGGATCCAGTGCTACTGCTACAAATAAGGTAAGATTGACATTTCTTTTCTAACTTTGATGTAGTAAGCCGAATGTGAAGTGAGAAGCAAAAGTTTCAATTAAAATGGAGCCATTTTATTCTGTTTTTAGACTTAATAGGGTCAATTTTGGGGGTTTACTTTTGAAAGCTCTGAGTATAAGCCATATTAAAAAATAAAGATATGCAGGGTGAAAAAGATAACATCAAAACTTGAAGAACTGAGCAATAATAGTTTTTAACCACAGTTTGCCTATTTCTATCAATTATGCCTCTGTATGAATGTTATTATTCTCGTCTCTTTAAACATTTAAATAACAAACCAGCTGAAGCATATGAGTTGCTAAGAGTAGGTGTCTGAGGCCCAAGGAGATGGAAACCAAATTTCATTGGAAATTTAGAAAAGGTAGTAACATATAGTGACTGTAAGCAGAACAGATGTAAATTGTCTGAGGTGTCTTAACTATTAACTTAGTAATGACCAAGGGGTGTAAAGTGTCTATTGCAATCCAATAATGTATAGTCACAGGATAATCTGTGGACCATAGAATAACAATTTAAGGGCAAAAGTGGGAGAAGAAGCTAAAGAACATTTAGCTTACCCATACCAGTTACCATAACCAGTTGGTCCATGTTTTATATAATCACTAAATCAGAAATTCTTAAACTTATTTATGTTTTGAGCAGTATGAAGCCCATGTAACCCCTCCCTAAAATGTTTTTAAATGCATTAAACAAAATGCATAGGATTACAAAGGAAACCAATTATATTGAAATTTTTCATTTAAAAAAAAATAATAAATCCAAGCTCTTGGAACCAGGTTGAAAATCTCAATATTAATGTTTTACACAGAACGAGATAAAAACATGCTTTGTCTTCAGAGCATCTATGCTGTTCTTCCCTGTGGGAAAGCAGGATCTATGTGCTGACTTTAGATTTTTTTCATATCAGTCTTATTCACTGTAAATAAACAAAGGAATTAGTAATATAGGATTTTTGTAAGAAGTGATGTCCTTAGTACTCCCCTTATCAGCTTCTATCTCTGTAGAAGGTCTTAAATATAATCATATTAGATAGATTTTTTTTTTAAACAAGTAATTTACAAATTTGTGTGATTTTTTTTTTTATCATTTCTAAGAAAATGTCATGTAAATATTCTACATGAAATGTGTATTTTAAAATTAATTTGAGTTAAAATTAATTTTTGTAGCAATGTTGTAGAAACTGTTACAAAACTTCCTGGCAATCATTGCTAACACCTTTAAGAGTATACAGTTTGGAATTCTTTTCTCTGAACAAAAAAAAAAAAAAGAGTCTTGCTTTCACCTGGACATAAATGATGAATACAAAAATGTTTGCATTACAGCCTCAACCAAAACTTAAAACTTCCCTTTTGGTTTCCTCAATGTTATGATAAATTCTACTATGATTTTTATGTAGATTTTTTTTTCAGGTCATATAATTGTTAAGGAACATGTTTGCTATTCATATACAAGGTGTGACTTAAAAAAATCCATGTCATTACTTTTATGGTTTTAAAAAAGCACTTCATTTATAATAAATAAACATTCTTTAAGACCACTGAACACTGGAAATGCAAGAAGAAAATCTCTCCTGGGGTGTAAAAAATCAGTGCTCAAAGTTTTGTAAATTACTGTAGATTAGAGATGGCATAGAATGTAACCATTATCTTATGTGGCAATCAGAGAGGAGGAGATGACTTATTTTGCAAGAGACTTTACAAATTGTCATATCTAGTAATGTCTAATGTCGTCAGTCTTTTAAAAATTAGATTATTTGGAGTGATTGTATTTAAAAATATTCTATAAGACCTGCTATTTTGTGGAGTTTAATATTTCGAACTAGAAAAATGATCGAATAGCAAAGGAGTTATTGAAGTATTTTTGTTTTCTTTCTTTTATTATCCTGTTGAAAAATGGTTCTTCATACCTAGGAACTGTGCTATCCAGCAGCAAAATCCTCAGAGATACTATTATAGCCTGCAGTCTGTCTCAGTGAACCACTCTACAAATCTTCTCTTACAATTTGTTGAGTGCATATCATATACAGACCAATCTGAGGTAGAAAATAATAGAAAATATCTCAAGGATTTCATTAACTTAATCTCTATACTAAATCACAACTTCCTTAATCTCAATATTAGACTATGTCAAGGATTTCTTTAACTTCCTTTTTCAGAATTAAACTATTAAACTGTGGTAAACATGTAAAGGACTGTTTGCCATCTGGGGGAGGAGGGGAGGGAGGAAGAGGAAAAATCGGAACAGAAGTGAGTGCAAGGGATAATGCTATAAAAAAATTACCCTGGCATGGGTTCTGTCAATAAAAAGTTATTTAAAGAATAAAAAATAAATAAATAAATAAAAAACTGTGGTAAGCTTCATTAAAGAGATTGCTTTATTTAAACACATTCTTATTTTGTTTCCATCCCCAAATTGGACAGTTCATTGGACTTGATATTCTTTGCCTAATCATCTATCTCAAAAACACATGTCGTTCCTTTAAATATATACATATTGCCGGGGAGGGGGGAAGGATATAGTGAAAAGAATTCCTAAGTGGAATATTCATTTTTTAGATAGAGCCTCTCCACTTGTTTTCTTGAGCAGACTAATTTGGGAAGAGAAATTTAGAATTGTGTAGAAGACATTAAGTGATGTGCTCCTAAGTTGTATTTGTAATGAGTCAGAAATGGGATTTGAACTTAGTTTCTCTCATTCTAGAGTCTATAAGTTCTCTTTCCCATCCTTTTTTAATTCTTCTCTCCTTTCCCTTTGAAATCTTTCCCCTTTCTCCCAGAAAACAACCCAAAAGAAAAATCCAGTGAAGTTTTATCTTTTTATTTTTTTTGCTTCAGGAGGCCTTTTCTAACTAACCAAAATTGTGAAATATAATGTAAATAGAAAGTTGAAGGGCAAATAGCTTTGTCCAGACAAAGCATCCAAAGAAATATTTACAGGAGCTGGAAGGGCTCATCTAATCCAACCTCTTCATTTTACAGACGAGGGGATTGAAGCCTAGAAAATCTTTTAAGTGTTTCGTCCATTTGTCACCACATGTATCTCCTTCCCCCCCAGTTTAATGATCCTTCTCTTTGGGGGGGAGAAAAGGTTGTATTATACCTATGTGTTGTATTTTCTGCATTATCAGGAAGGTCCTTAACTTAAGGTAAGAGGCTCATTTTTCTCTCAGCCCCCATTCCCATCCAAACAAGGGACTGTAAGGGTTTTTGGCATAGCAGCACTCCTTACAGATCCCTATCAGTTCTGGGCTGCTTGAGATGAGTGTAGGCACCCACGCATGGAGGCAGGGCGAGATGAGAGCCATAGAACTGGAACTTCAAATAGATTCTTAAAGGAGAAGCATTTCTCTGTAGGATGAAAAGAGCCCAATTACATTGGCTCCCAAAAGACTGAATATAAGCTGCCTTGGATAAGGCTTTGGAACTTCTGAACTCCTTAGTGCAATGTTTTCAAATTCTCCACTAATGTGTTTATAAGAGTCCTTGCAGCCTGCATAGTGACTAAGAAAACTATATATTAATATTATCTGTGTTCTATTGTATTTGTATTTATTTTGTGAAAATATTTTCCAATTACATTTTATTCTGGTTGGGCCACATTTCCTGCATGTTTGAAACCTTTATTGCATCCACCTTTCCTATTATAATATTTACACTCACTGTAAGCTTTTGTTTAGCTAAATTGTGTGTATTATGTGTCCTGTTTTAAGCAAATCTAGGATAAAATATTAAAATCCAGATTCCCAGACAATGTAAATTAGATTATCTTTCAAAACAATTACTATATTTAAAGTGTTAGAGCAGGAAAGGATCTTAAGAACACTATAGTCTAAAAATCTTATTTTTATGTATTGGTGCCTAGAAACATGAGATGATTTAAGGACACATAGATCATTATGAGTTTATCTGGATCTAAACTTGGTTTATTAACTCCAAGTCAGGGGACTGTTCCATGAATCCTCTCAGGAGCAATATTTAATTGTGACCCTATTTAGGGGAATTAGATCTTTATGCCATAATTCAGTAATAGTAATACACCTACTTTTAAAAGCTATATATATATATATATATATATATATATATATATATATATATATATAATGGTAAATTTAAAAAACTCATTTCCTTATTGAATTAAACAGTCTTGTCTCTTTGTGATCCCTGCTTCTCACTCTAATCACTTGCTCTTGTGTTCATGTTTTTTCTTTCATGTCTCTATTGCTTTCAGTTATACTAATCCTACCTTGTTCTCAGTTAGAAAGGAAAACGACAGGATCTTTCTATTGCCTTTTCATTGTAAATTTTCCTGTTCACTGGATCATTGTAGAAGCTCATTTATTTGCAAGTTAGTTTATGTGTTCAGGACTGGAGTTTGTGGTTTTTTGCACATTGCTGTGTCAGATACTGCTCATGAAGGAGAGTGACAAATTGTTTCTGATGGGCTAGCATTGGGACAATCTGAGACTACCCTGGTGTGTTTCCTATTTGTCACCACTTTCCAAGTTACCATGTGTTACCAGTTTTCTTGATTCAGGTGGGCAAGATAAATCTTGACAGCCTTCCCAGATCCATTAAAGAGAATATACAAATTGCTTTTCTCACTTGGGAGAGAAGTTCTATGCTCCAGTACTCAGTGAAAGCTCTCAAATTCTTCCAGTCTAGCCTTTGAGCTACCTTCATTCTTTTTGCCTTTAGTGTGGACTCAGTTAGTTTTGGAGTTAGATTTCTATTATCCTGCTCTTTAGCTACATGGTAACTTTCATTGAATTCTCCTAAAGTTTATAATGGATGATGAGAGGAGCAAAACATTTTGATTTGAATGATTTTTTTCATGTCTGCCATCTTCCTCAAGGATGTTTCATCTAGAGCAGGGCTTCTTAAACTTTTTCCAATCACAACTCCTTCTTATCTGAAAAATTTTTACATGAACCTCAGGTATATAGGTATACAAATCAAACATCTATTGATAATAAATCCTAAAGAAAATTATTTTAAAACAATTCTTTGATGTACATATAATTTTAGTATTTTTATTAACTACAAAAGCAAATTTACATATTAATGAGATTGATGTGCTTGTTTATTTTTGCACAAAGAATTCAATTTTGGCAGAATATTTGATACCTTTTACCTTTGCCAATATGTTTCCCAACATCCTCAATTCAGTTACATGACCCCATATGGGGTCACAACCCACAGTTTAAAAAGCTTTGATCTAGAGTCTGGCATGATAGAAAGTGCACTAAAATTGAAAATGGGAGTCCCTTGTTTATATTCTGTATCTTCTTTGTTTTTCTATATGACCATGGACAAGTTACTTTACTTTTGTGACCCTCGGTACTTTTCTATAAAGTGGTGCGGATTTTAATGTTGCACAAATTTTAAAGAATTGTTTATAAAATCACTCTACTGGAAAAGACTTCAGTAGCAATTTGGTCCAACCCATATGTGAAAAAGAATCCAGTATCCCCAGGAGTGGTCATCAAGCCTTTATATAACCTTTCCAAATGAAAAGGAAACTATTGTCTTCTGGCAGCAGTTAAAGCACCATTAATTACCTTGAAAATTTCTTAGTGACTGCTTGTGTCTCTTAGTTCCCTGAGAACATTCTTCTGTGTACATGAAGACTTCAGTCATTTCTTGTATTCTTGAATTGCAAGATCAGGATCAGGACATATCATGTTTCCAATAATTGAGAAGAATCATTCTACATTGATTTTTAGTGTGATAGCTTTTGGCTGTTTGCCCTCAAGAGTGTACAGTATTATTAGAGAAATGTTTTCGTAACTAAGTCTCCTTTAACTGCCAAGATGGGCGCCAGTTTTCATGGTATTCCTTTGTGTTGCAGGCAGATGACCTTGATAATTTGTATACAGGGGCTATACTAAAAGAACTGGAGCAGGGTGTGTGTGTGTGTTTAATGTAAATGTATTCTATGACAAACTGCTTGCTTTTTCCAAAAAGCAAAATTTTTTGTATTACTGATCCTATATATCTGTGAGATTAGATAAGTTGTGTGTGTGTATGTGTGTGTGTGTGTGTGTGTACATATGTGTGTGTACATACATATATATATCTGTACACACACACAAATACAAGTATAATCGGCCTTTGCAGTCCCTTAAAGGAAAAGGAAAAGGATATAGAAGAAACTGATTAGAAATAGTTTAAAACGTGCCAAATGGGAAAGATTCATGTTATGGCTATGTTCAACTACTGGAGGAAAAAATGTTTCTATATTTTAGACTTTCCCCTTCCTGCAACTTCCTCCAACTTTCCCTCTCAAATGTGCCTTGAAAGGAAGAGTTGGAAAAATGGAGTTCTGATTATTCTTTCCTTAATTAAAATTAACTCGGAAGCTGACTACTTTAAGTAGTTTTCTCATTAAAGAACTGCATATCTGTTGCTTTAAAAACCAGTACACTGGAGCAGCTAGGTAGCACAGTGGCTAAAGCACCAGCCCTGAAGTCAGGAGGACCTGAGTACAAATCTAGTCTCAGACACTTAATACTTCTTGGCTGTGTGACCCTGGGCAAGTCACTTAACCCCAATGGCCTCAGCAAAAAAAAAAAAAAAAAAAAAAAAAAATACACTGCTTGCATCACCTATTAGCTTATATACCCAATGCTAAAACTTGGTCTTGTGTACTGCTGAAAGTTAGAATTTACTTTTCTGTCACATTTCCAAGCTATAATTCTCCTAAATATAAGAGGAAGGGGCAAAAAGAAACATTAGGCAGTTACTCCTTTTTAGATGACATCAAGCAGTATTAACCAATTAATTTATTTGTATGTAATGTGGTGGGTGAAAATTGCCTATCAAATTGAGCAATGAAAAATGCTTTCTTACCTATTTTTTTTAGTTCTGCATTTATTTTGACTGAATGGAACTTAATCATCTACACAAAGTTTGTTGTCTTTTGGGTTGGAGCAACTTAAATTGTGACTTAAAAAAAAAAAAACACATGCATTTTAAAAAATTGCCAGTGAAAATGGAATGGCTTACATTTAAAATATTTAACACAGTTAGCCTGAGAGAGTTAAGGGGGATGCTTAGAGTCAGGTGACTTATAGTGAAATTTTAGTCCTCATTTGTAGAAGAATGAGGACTTTATATTACATTTAGATGATGATTTTGAGACTGCTAAAGAAAAAGGCACTGTATAGAATTGATATGAAAGCATTTGGTATACTAACTTATGGGCCATTTTTCGTTACCAAAATGAAAGTAATCTTTAAATTTAAAGGTTTTTGTGTATGTTTGGGTATGCTTTCTGCTTATAAAATGAGGATTTAAAGGATTTGAAAGAGGAAAAGACCATTGATTTGGAAAATTTCACTTAATAGAATTACTGGACGCTGGAACTGCAACAGTCTCTTACCTTCCTAACTGACTTATTATTCCTAATGGGAAGGAAGCTCTGTGGAAAGCCTTCAAGCTTTCCTACCTTTCTTTTCTTTTCTTTTTTTTTTTTTAAACTGTTTTGCATTTTTCTAGATCTGAAAAATATTTTTGATGGACTCAGCAAGAGTAGCACTCCCTTTGCCTTTCTCCTCATCTCCCCACTTAGTCTGGACCCACACTGTCCTTGCTACCTCAGAGTTTGCCTGAGCAACTTTAAGGATCAGTCACTCAACGCATATTTAATAAACATCACTGAGTACCTAGTGTGGAAATGTAGATCATTTGCAGTTTCCAGACCATTTCACTGTGATTTTTTTTTTTTTAATTATTTGGCTCCCATCTGGAGACCACAAAGAGTGGGCCTGGCAAGCAACCAGTGACTAAGTCCCTGATTTCCTTGGTCTTTTCAGACCTCTCTGTAGCCTGGGGTAGAATCTGGGCCTTTGAGGACACCCAGGCCTAGGCAGAAAGCTGTCTGCACTTGTCTAGCTTCAGGCCTACCACTTGAGAACAACTTCAGCCATTCATAACTCAATGGTTATTACATTGCAGAAAACAGAAAAGAGTGGTGGTAAATTTTGGTGCGGGATACACCAGTCATTCAAGATGGAGTCTGTCTTCTTGAGGTCTCACCTGAAATACTGGTAGTGGTAGCAAGTTCTTTCTGGATATGTTTATTCTGTTGCGTTGATGAGAGGCAAATCAATTAATTAAAACAATGGAAGCATGATTGTGATTATCTTGCTAAAACACCCCCAGTAGTTCCTAATTAGTATTAAAATAAAATACATATACCTGGGCCTCTTTATTTATTACCCTTGGACTCAACAAGCAATTTGAAAATCTTTTGGGGCTACTTTTATGCTATATTTCTTGACCTATCTGAATTTCCTGGACTATACACTGTTTCCTGAGCTCATCTCATTCTTAAACCTCTATATTCACTTTATCTCCTGGGCTTGATGTAGTCCTACTCTTCTTTTCCATCATTCTTAACCCTACACATAGTTCTGCCTTTTAAAATCCTTTTTAAGAATTCCAGCTGAAGTGCTACTACTGGGCTTATATCCCAAAGAAATCTTAAAGAAGGGAAAGGGACCTGTATGTGCCAAAATGTTTGTGGCAGCCCTGTTTGTAGTGGCTAGAAATTGGAAAATGAATGGATGCCCATCAATTGGAGAATGGTTGGGTAAATTGTGGTATATGAATGTCATGGAATATTATTGTTCTGTAAAAAATGACCAGCAGGATGAATATAGAGAGGCTTGGAGAGACTTACATGAACTGATGCTGAGTGAAATGAGCAGAACCAAAAGATCATTATATACTTCAACAACAATACTGTATGAGGATGTATTCTGATGGAAGTGGATTTCTTTGACAAAGAGAAGATCTAACTCAGTTTCAATTGATCAATGATGGACAGAAGCAGCTACATCCAAAGAAAGAACACTGGGAAATGAATGTAAACTGTTTGCATCTTTGCTTTTCTTCCCGGGTTATTTTTACCTTCTGAATCCAATTCTTCCTGTGCAACAAGAGAACTGTTCGGTTCTGCTCACATATATTGTATCTAGGATATACTGTGACATATTTAACATGTATAAGGCTGTTTGCCATCTGGGGAGGGGGTGGAGGGAGGGAGAGGAAAAATCGGAATAGAAGTGAGTGCAAGGGATAATGTTATTAAAAATTCTCCTGGCATGGGTTCTGTCAATAAAAAGTTATAATTATTAAAAAAAAAAAAAAAAAAAAAAGAATTCCAGCTGAAATGTTACCTTCCTTCATGAAACCTTTCCTGATTTCCCTCCTCTCCCCCTTCCCAATAAGTGATCTTATTTTCCTCAAAATTCTCATATTTTACTTCGTGATGAGGTGGTATATATCATACATTCTTGAATGTTAGTGCAAATAGAACACAGACTCTAGCAGGATCTATTAGCCTGTCTTAAAGATATGCCTGGTTAAATGTAGATAATCTTATCACCAAAAAGCTGGTTGAGCACAAAATGATTTTAGTTGTTGTTATTTGGGGTGAGGACAGGGTTATCATGGAAAACATTTACCATAGAATTTTGAAATGTCATTCATAAGAGTAATCTATGTCTGTGAAATCTTGACTCCTTCAGGTATCGAAATAAGTAACTTCATTGTTTGCTGTCTTGAATCACCTATAATTGCTTTTGATTCCAACCCTTCCCATCTTCCCTAGCAGTTTGCTAATATAATTACTTCTCTCTAATCTTCCTTTTCTTTTTCCTAAAAATAAGATCAGATCTTTCCATCCTCAAAAACAACTCTTCCTCACTAGATTTTAGCATCCCTGTGATTATCCCTTTTGAAGACAAACTCTTCCCTCCCCCAGTTGCCATCACTTCCTTTCTCTTTATTTCTTAACCTAGAAATTCCTCAGTCCTCACTATTTGACCTTTCTGCAATACTGGATATTTTTTTTACCACTTTTTGCTTGTGGATACTCTCTCTTCTTTAAGTTTTTATGACACTTTCTTCTGAATTTCTCCTTTTAACTCTCTGTGTATTCCTCAAGGGTCTTTGATCCTGAGCCCTCTTTTTTCCCTAGCACCTTGCTTGATGACTTCATCAGCTTGCATAGGTTTAATTATTTTTTCTGTGGTGATAATTTCCATATCTGTCTATTCACACTTCTTCTCCTGAGTTCCAAAATCACATTTCCAGCTGCCTTTAACATTTCAAACTGTATGTCTCCTAAGTATCTCAAACTCTTTTTCAAAAACAGAATTAATCTTTCTTTTTGGGCCTAGACAACTTGCAGATTTTTCTATTAATGTTCCTTCCAGTTATCCAGGACTCCAGATATCCATTCATTGGTTAAATCATCTTGTTTCACTCACATTAAGCTGTATTAGATTCTTATCATCTCCCACAGAAACCTCCTAAGGAACTTCATTCTAGTCCATTAGTTATTCAATAAGCACTAATTATATACCTGTTCTATGCATTCCCCTTGGCACTGGGTATACAAAGACACAAATGGAATATTGCTTGCCTTAAATGTCAAGTTATTTTTCTAGAACAATGTCTCACTATGCCATTTCCTCTGTTCATTGAACTCCAGCAACTGTATTGTTTTAAACTCAAATATAAACTTCTCTGTTAAGCTTTTATAGGCTTTTAAACCTTTTCCCACCTATTTTTCCAACTTTCCTATATTTTCTGATCTATCAAAATTGCTCTTGTCGTTCCTTACACTTGGCCTTTTATCTCTGCCTTTGCCCTGGTTATCCTTCTTGCCTGGAATTCATTCTCTTCACATCTCTGTCTCTTATGATCCCTTATTTCTTTCACAATTCAGTTCAAGCATCACCTGTTATGTAATCTTTCAGCTCTGCCTCCTTATTAGAATTCTAAACCACCCACCCTCCCCATATATACACAGTACTTTCTATTGTAGGTGGGTGTGTATGTATATCTACATACATACACGTTGCCTCCCCTGAAAGAATATAAGATCTATGAGGGCAGAGACTTTCATTTTTCTCTTTTATTTCCCAAGTCCTAGTATAGTACCTGTCATATAGTTGATAAATGTTGGTTAATGTTTTATTTTTGAATGCCAAAAACATGTTTTATTTATGTTATATGTTACATTTGTGCTTAACAAGTATTTGTTGAATTGTTACTGAATTTAGTTGTTTTGTAAGTTACTTTGTGGCAATTGACATCTTTTACCCCTTCCTCTGAGATGGTTCTTCTTTGCAAGCGGATTCCCACAACTGGATTCCATGTTAACATCTCAGACCACCCTAAAAATTTCCAGCTTTGTATATCCATCACCCCATTGCCAAGTGGTCCATTAGCTGCCAAGCTGCTTCTATTCCTACATAGTACCTAGCTAGGACAAACTAAAGCCTGGTCCATTTGTTACTCTTTGAATTGAGAAGAAATGTGGCTCAGGAGTGGGGAAAAAAGGATGAAAGAATCCATATGAATATTACTTTTAAAAGTGATGAAATTAGTCTCATTCTGAATCTAAATACTTAGAGGGTCAAAAATAATGATGGATTTGAAGCCTTCCCTTCTAAAATAACACTAGATTACTTTTTTTAAAAAATCTGCATTTTGGTTGTAGCTTTCATATATATTTGATTAAAACATATGATTCATCAGTGTCAGATGTACCCAAGTGCTCCTTTCTCATTCCTTTTTTAATGCAAATTACTGCATGCTCTTAGAGAGTTATCAGGGATAAGGAAAGATTGTGACTTATCCTTGGGTAATACTGCTAGCTGAAGTCAAAGCCAAGATACGAAAGTTTTTATTGACTCTGAGATCAGTATTCTGTTACAGTTCTTATTCTCTTTATCACACATTGACTGTACCATATATTGATAATAAAGTTTTATTTGATTCCTTGATTTATATATGGCTTCTTGGCATTGTATAGGTTTGTAAAGTCAGAGGAAATTTGTTTTTTGGTGAAATGTGTCGATGCATCTTATTTTTCTAAAGCTAAAATGTAAAACCTATGTTCTACATCTTTGTGAAGTTCTAAAAATATATTTTAATTGGTCTAGATCAGGGGTCCTCAAACTACCGGTCAGATACAGCAGCTGAGAACGTTTATCCCCCTCACCCAGGACTATGAAGTTTCTTTATTTAAAGGCCCACAAAACAAAGTTTTTGTTTTTACTATAGTCTGGCCCTCCAACAGTCTGAGGTACAGTGAACTGGCCCCCTATTTAAAAAGTTTGAGGACTTCTGATCTAGATGAAATTTACTATTTATGCTATCAAATTGGGGGGAGAGGGGGTTATTCTCAAAATTTTTAAATTAATTCTTAAAAATTCTTAACTTAAACTTAAACTTAAATTCTTAACACTAAAAAAGCATTTCTATGCATGATGCAGAATACAAGAAAAAAGAGGCTTTGAATATGAAAACATGAATCTCCATGTTATTCCATTTGGCGCTCTCTCTCTCTCTCTACATATATATATATACCATATTACTTTCAAAACTGTCCTGCTTATCTTTGCTTTTGTTCTCTTTTGTGCATTTTAAAAGTCTATTGCAACTATTTATTTATTTATTTTTGGCATTTCTTGCTGATCCCTTGGCAAGCTCAGCTAAAAATTGAAAGGAAAAAAAAATCCTTTTAATAAATAAGCATAGTCACAAAAATATTAGTGCACATAGTAGCCATGTCCAAAGCTCTATCTCTTTCTTCACTTTGTGTTCATCATTTTTCTGTCAAGAGGTGGCTAACATGCTTCATCAAATGTCCTTGGAGACCTGGTTACTTATTATATTGATCAGATTCCTTTAATCTTTCAAAGTTGTTTTTACTTTGTTGTTGCTGCCCTGGTATCTCTTGTTTACTTTTGTTTACTTCTTTCTGTGTCAGATCATATAACCTAGGATTCTCTGAAATTGTTTCTTTCATCATTTCTTATGCCATAATAATATTAAGTTCATATACTACATATTAAATTTGCATATCACAATTTGTTCAACTATTCTCCAATTGTCTAATAAACAATGTAAGGTAAAGCTCCTTAGACTCTACTTCTTTTTTCTTTTTTGCCCTTTTGCTTCTTCCTTTAGGATTTCAGTTTATTTTACTTGTGACTATTCCCCTTTCAGTATTCTTCCATATTACCATCCCCTATTCCTCCCTTGTTTGTTAAGTTTGATGTATTTCTACATGAAAACGTGTGTGTTTGTCTATCCTTTATTCCGTTTCAGTTAAGAGTAAAATTCATTGTCTGCCCTCTCTCTGAGCTCATTTCTTCAAACTTCATGTTTGTTTAGTCTTGGCATAGCCCAATTAGAAGAGAGAGCAAGTTCCAAACTATTTTTCCTCATGTCTTTTACCCTCCCTTCTTCTTTTCCTTCTTTAAATGCTCAGAACCAAATCAGTCTAAGCCAGGCCCCTTCTTTTTCCCTTCCCTTAATATTATTTGAAAATAATAAAGTTCTAAAGGGATGCTTATTTCCTTTCCCTCTAATATAATATTAGCACTCACTCTATCACTACATAGCTCCTTTCAAAGGCCCAAATAAATTTACCAAATTTCTCTTGATTCTGTGATTATATTTCCAAGCTATAATATTTTTTTAGTCAGAAATACTTAATTATACTTTTATTAAAGATGCGTACCATTACAGTAGAGTATATAGGCATCTTGTTGCCACTGGGCCTGTGGTATCTGGATCTGAGGACTACAGTTGCAAGCTGGGGTTTTCAGGCTGCATGTTTTACTGACCTGCCTCCAATTTCACTGGTAGGCTGACACTCTGTTTGCCTGAACTGGCATTGGGCTTTACTGCCATTGGATTTTTGGCTGATTTTTTTCTATAGTTCTGGATGGAAGAATTGACTGTAGTTTCTTGTTGGCTTTTTAATATCCTTTTTTTAAAAAATAGCTTTTTATTTACAAGTTATATGCATGGGTAATTTTACAGCATTGACAATTGCCAAATCTTTTGTTCCAGTTTTTCCTCTCCTTCCCCCCATCTCCTTCCCCCGATGGCAGGTTGACCAATACACGTTAAGTATGTTAAAGTGTAAATTAAATATAATATAAGCATACATGTCCTAACATTTTGCTGTACAAAAAGAATTGGAGTTTGAAATAGTGTACTATTAGCCTGTGAAGGAAATCAAAAATGCAGGTGGACAAAAATATAGGGATTGGGAATTCAATGTAATGGTTCATAGTCATCTCCCAGAGTTCTTTCACTGGGTGTAGCTGGTTCAATTAATTACTGCTCTATTGGAGCTGATTTGGTTCATCTCATTGTTGAAGAGGGCCATGTCCATCAGAATTGATCATCATATAGTATTGTTGTTGATGTATATAATGATCTCCTGGTCCTGCTCATTTCACTCAGCATCAGTTCATGGCTTTTTAATATCTTTTAGTCTGATTGGAACTTCCAGTTTTTGCTAGAATAGGCTTGTGGAACCTGGGCAATATGCCTGTATTTGGGCAACCACTTTGGCCAGAAGTTTGTAAGTTTTATAATAGGTTTGTAGGTTTTAAAAATAATGATGACAACTCACTTTTATATATAAATCATCTTAAGGCTTACAGAGTTTTTCTTCATAGCAATCTGTTTTAGTCTCCATTCCAGTCAATCTGGTTCACCAGTTGTTTCCCCAATATGGTATTCTATCTCCTACATTAATGTTTTTGTACATACCAGGTCACTATGTTTAGAATGGACTCCCTCTTCTTCCTCTTAAAAAGTACCATCTAGGTGCTACCTCCTACACAATGTCTTCCCTGTTCACTCAGAGTTATTGGACACTCTTATTCCTGAAATTACTTTGTATTGTGTTGCATTTACTTGGACCAGAGAAGTCTCTATAGTTTTTCATTTTGTTAATTAAATTTTATTTTTAGTTCTAAAGTTTCTTCCCCCACTTTCACCTCTTCCACTCATGCAGAAGGAAAGAAAAACAATGTGTGACAAATATGTACAGTCATGCAAAACAAATTCTTGCATTAACCATGTCCAAAAAAAGAACAAGAAAAAAAGGAAAAGAAATATTATTCAATTTGTACTCTGATTCTATCAGTTCTTTATCACGAAACAGTATGTTTCATCATTACTTCTTTGGAGTTGTGGCTGGTCATTATATCGATCAGATAAGTCTTTCATAGTTGATTACAATTGTAGAAATTGTTCTCCTGGTTTCGCTTACTTCACAAGTATTCTACAAGTTTTTCTAAAACTATCTCCTTAATTTCTTAGAATGTGATAGTATTCTATCAATTCATATGCCATATCTTTTTCAACCATTTCCCAGCAGATGGTCCAATTTTTTGCCACCACAAAAAGATGCTATTAATATTTTTTAATATAGTGGTCTTTTTTTCTTTTTCTCTGATCTCCTTGGAGTATAGACCTAATAATTGTTGCTGGTTCAAAATATATTGTGGGGCATAGTTCCAAGTAGTTGTTCAGAATGGTGAATTAGTTCACAGCTCCCATTCTGAACAATTACTTGGAACTATTCCCTAATTATGCACTAACAGTGCATTAGTGTATCTGTTTTTTGACAGTCCTTTCAGCATTTGTCATCTTTCCCTTTTTGTCATCTTAGCCAATGTGATAGATGAGAAGTAATACCTCAGAGTTGTTTTAATTTCTGTTTCTCTTATTATGAGTGATTAAACTATTGATGGATTTGAATTTTTTTCTTTAAAAATTGACTTCATTTTTTTTTTTTGCAGTTTTTTGCTTTTATTCTAAATTGAGCCACATTGGTTTTGTTTATTTAAAAACTTAAATTTTATGTAATTGAATTTATTTGTTTTATCTTCTGTGAACCTCTTAACTGATCATGAGTTTTTACTATATCCAATGTTTTTCTATGTTCTCCTAATTTGCTTATGATATAACCCCTACTTAATATCTAAATCATCTAACCACTTTGATATTATAGTGATATATGGCATGAGATGTTGGTCTTTGTCTATTTTCTGTCAGGCTACTTCCATTTTCCTTATAGTTTTTGTTGAATACTCAGTTTTTGCTCCAGAAGCTTCATTCTTTTGGTTACTGTGCTTATTTACTTATACATTTTCCTTATTCTATTTCACTGAATAACCTCTCCTTTTCTTACCTAGTAACAATTTGTTTTGATTATTACAACTTTCTAGAATATTTTGAGATCTGGTAGTGTTAGCCCCTCTTCCTTTTCATTTTTTGTATTGAGTTTCTAATATTTTAGACCTTTCATTTCTTCAGATAAATGTTTTTTTCTAAATCTATAAAGTAATTCTTTGATAGTATGATTGGTATAACATTAAATAATTTAGGTGGTCATTTTATTATATTGACTCATTTTACCCATGAGCAATTAATATTTCTACAGTTTAAATGTCTTTATTTGTCTGAAGAGTATTTTATAATTTTTCTTAAATTGTTGTTGTGTGTGTGTGTGATGGCTGTGGTACCTTTTAGAAAAAATTTCTTTTCTCTGTTTATCTCTTAATTAAGTTTGTTATTGCTTTTTCATCCTCTGAGCATATAATTGACTTTGTAAGCTTGATTGATTCTAAATGCTCATTAATAGAGCATCTAGAAAGGGGCAACTAGAATATTTAATATCTTCCAAGGATTAATTGTAACAATTGGAAATGTTTAGCATGGAGAAGAGAAGGCTGGAAGAAGGAATATGATAAGTACTTTCATTTACTTGAAAGGCTATAATGTGGAAAATAGATTAGAATTATTTCCTTTGGGTATAGAAGGCAGAATTTAGTAATCAATAAACACTTATTTAAGCCACCTAGTAGGTGGCACATTGGCTAGAGTATTGGACCTGGAGTTAGATACTTACTACCTTAGTGCCCCTGGGCAAGTCAGTTGACTCTATTTGCCTCAGTACTTCACTTATAAAATGAGCTGGAAACAGAAATAGCCAAAAAAAGAAAAAAGAAAAACTCCAGTATCTCTGCTAAGAAAACCCCAAGTGAGGACTGAAAGAAGACAACAGTTACCAGCTCCTGTGGCCAAACACTGTGTTAAATGTTGCCTTCGAGGAGCTCACTATCTAATAGGAATAAAAAAGAGCTTAAATGGGAAGGGTCCAGAGTGAGAAATGGTCTGAGGAGATTCCATTTTCTGAGTTGATGTTGAATCCAGGATGCCTGTATTGTAAATGATGAGGTGTGAGTTTCCTGAGTGCCCTCTCTTCCTAAGGGAGGTGCTCTCCAGTGTCTCTGGTCTGTGGAAGAAAGAACCTAGGGGGCAGGGATGCTTGGAGGTGTGAATTTCAAAGTTGATTTTGATCTTGCAGGATGCTGAATTTCTGGAGATTATGAAATCAAGATCAGGGTGGGGAGTGAGCTAGAACAAGGCAAAAATGGAAGTTACAGGCAAATTTGGTCAGAAAAAAATGTTATAATAAATCAGCAACTATTAAGTGTTTACTCTGCAAAAATGAAACAGCCCCAGCTTTTAAGGAAGTTAAAGCAACTCTAAAATGGACTGCACTGGAAGGAAATGGATATCCTCTCATTTTATGGGTCTGGAGACAAAGGCTAGATCATCACTTATCAATTTTATCAAGTAGGAATTCTTTTCTTGGGTGTGGATTGGATTAGATCAGGGCTTCTTAAACTTTTTTCACTCAGGATCCTTTTTTTCCTGAGAAATTTTTGTGTGACCTGGGTATATAGTTATATAAATGAGTATACCAATCAAGCATTACTGATAATAAATCACAGTTTCACAGATCCACAGTTTAAGAAGCTTTGGACTAGATTACTGCTAAGGTCCCTTCCATCTCTGAAATTCTCAGATTCCATAAATTATTGTTCCTTTTTTAGGAGAGGTTGCTTTGTATTTTTTCTCTCTCTTTTTCTTGTTCTCTCTCCCTCTCTCTCTCCCTTATCCTGTTTTCCCTCTTTTCTCTCTCTTCCATCCTTGTCTTTCATCCTCTTTACTCTCTTCCTCCCTCCCCCTTTCTGTCCACCCCCTCTTTTTCACTCTTTCTTTTCTCCCCCCATTTCCACTTTACCTCTTGATGGCCTTTGTGAGTGGTGAAGATCAGAGAGAATAAAACATTAAAAATGAATGAGAAAAACTGGAGTAGTTTGTCTCAGGATTGGTGGTTGAGAGGGTGAGGTGGAGGAAATTTAACAAAAGGCATTGATGTTTTAAATGCACAGCAATAGAATCCATCAATAATAAATGGTGTGGCATACAGCAAATGTGCCAAATTGAGTTATTACAGTATATGGATTAGTATATAGAGAAAAAATAAACTGTATAGTTGGTGTCAGAGATTCACTGTAATCACTTCTGATTACAATTTACAAAATTGTTGACAAACAGCTTTTACAAAAGTGTTTTACTTTGCAAAAAAAATATTTTTGAAAAAACAATTTGAAGTATTTTAGGGAAGAATTGCTGGAAATGAATAGATTTTTCTAACCTTAATTAGGAGAAAGTAAATTTCTGATATCTTATTCCATATAATGATTACAAGGAAGAAAATCTTTTCATGATTGAAGTGTAAGTAGAATGAAGATGTGATTTTATAAACATCATTGATTTTGAGCAAAAAAGGAAACATAAATGTCTTCTATTCTTTGTCTCTTTCCCTCCCCCCCAATTTTATAAAGAAACAGGAGACAGGACACTTGCCCCTTGTCACAGAAATGTTGTAGACAGCAACGAAGGATTCATGACCAGGTATCTCTGGTTATCTTCATTTTCTCTTTCTATCTTACCACTTCTCATATAAACAAATTTGCACTAGATGGAATCCTCTAAAATAATCTCAAACTGCTTTGAAAATGTTCATTGAGATACTTTCTAGAATGTGTTATGTATGAGATCATCTTACCCAGTAGAAAACCAGACCAAGAACAATTTGTAGTTTTTCCTATACGCATACATTATTTTTATGAAATTGACAAGAGAGACAAAAAAAATTGTCTTGAATAATTAGAATTCCTTATTGGTACAGAAGAGTGGGAATAAAACTTAATATTTTGAACACTATAACAGATGAAGACAACCGTCTACAAAGTAATTTAGGTGCAAGTGATAAAGTCTGAGTGTGTGTCTGTGTGTGTTGTTTCTGGATTGAAATTAGAGTGTTAATGAATAAAACAGATTCTTGGTTAAGATTAGTGAAGAGTTCCATATGTTTTATGGAAGCTTGTTTGCCTGTCTTGGAAACTGTTATTGAGAGCTGGATGCTATCAGTGCTTTTTTTCCTGTCCCAACTAAATAACTTCCTCTTGGTTTTTCCCAAGGTGAACAAAAAATGCTTATTTCTGGAGATGATGCCAAACTGGGTTAAATTTAGTGTTTGGTAAACTAGAAAGACAAATTGCTTGGCTCTTTGAAGCAATGTTCATTTAATCATTGAGTGCTGATGTTGTAATTCTTGAGAATGAGGGTAGTTATTATATGAAAATTCCAGTTCTGTATCTCATGATTTCTGGTTTTCATATTAACTCCTAACTTGCTCAGGTGTAGAACTGATTTGAGTTGCTCCTTATCATATATTTTTGTTGTCATACTTAAGCTGTTTGAATTTAGAACCATGAAATAAAACTATTTAGTAGTCTTGATAAATGCCTACTTCCACAAACCTTATTTACTTTATAAAGTTCATATACACAACCAAGTTTCTGAAATGTCTTTGGTCCTATTCCTTTAGAATGTTATAAGGTGTTGAAATGTGAGAAGACTGGGAGTGAAATGAAATTGTGGTTCAGGGTAATTGGAGGTGGGGAAAACCCAGTATTTTCATAGTGCATTGTCTGCTTTTGAGCTGTTTTTCAATCCCAGCTGCAGACGGCGGATATGAATTGTGAACCAGCTGCTGTGGTACAGCTGGTTCAGATCTGACTTTATAAGTGCTTGAATGAAACAAAATGAAATGTCTGGAAAATTCCAGTCAGCAACACCAGAGGACACATGTGAAATTAAAATTGTGTGAGCAAATATGGGCTAAGTTGGGCAAATGAGACAAGCTTGACAGTAGGGGTGAGAATCTCTAGTATGGGGAGTACTCAGAATTTCTCCAGCTTTTAAAACCTCTTCAGCAAGAGTTGTTCTTTTGATTTTTCTCCTTGACCTCATTGGGCATCAGTTTTCCTCATCTGTAAAATGAGGGAGTGGACCAGAACATTGATTCCACTGCTAGGTTCTGTGGTCCCTTATGATAACTTTCCTCATTCAGGGACAGAAGAAGGAAAAGTTAGTGGCAACAGTATTTATGATGTTAAAGGTTAGACATACTTTTAGAATATAGTTGATTTATTATTCAGAACTGATTTATGGCACAAAAGAAAAATAATAGTGGATTTGGAATTGGAAGACCCTCGTTCAAATCCTAGTTCAACTACTTTCTAGGCCTCAGTTTCTATATCAGTAAAATGAGGAATTAGATTAAATCACTTTCAAATTCCCTTCCAGCTCCAAATTTAGGATTCTAGGATCTTTTTCTTATGTTAGTCAGTAGTCTTGTCTTTAAATTGCCTGGCAGTGTGTTAAACACTAGAAATACAAAGAAAGGCAAAAGACGGACCCTGCTCTCAGGGAACTCACAATCTAATGGGGAAGGTAACATGAAAACAACTGTGTGCAAACAGGATATATGTCCACATCAATTGAAAATAGCCAGTAAAGGGAAAGTGCTGGACTTTAGACAGTCTAGTCTTTAGGGTATGAATTCTGTCAGAAATCATTTGCTGATACCATTGAGTCTTCCTCACTATGTAATCTCTTGTTCTATAGTTTCAGAGTTAATCAAGAAGCATCCTGCCCAGAAAATGAAAGGGCCAGGATCCAAAATAAAAGTGATGCCTAAGTGCACTATTTGCTGTGATAAAGTCAGGTTCTTTCTACCCTGCCTACATGCACCAGAACCATATTGCTCAGAGCTTTTTCTGTAGGGATGAGATGGGGGATGCCTCCAATTGTTAAGTGACTTTTGTCTTCAAAACACATGGTTGGTAACTTGTTGGGATTTCCCTCACTTCATCTCTTGGTTTCTAATTTCAGTATTTATATTTGGTAGTGGCTGTGCCCTGGTTTGGTGACTTTGTAGTTCAAAGGAGAAGAGACCTTATTGGTCCAGTGTGTTATAAAGTGTTCTGGGTTTGGAGTCAGAGTGTCAGGGTTTGACTCTGGCTCTGGGACCTTTGGGCAGTCATTTAACCTCCATCAACTTCAGGTTCCTCATCTTTAAAATGAGCGGGGTTAACTGGTAGCCTGATGACTAAGAAGGATCCTGAAGAATTCTTAAATTTTCCAATTAGCACATTTATTAGATTCATTAATTGTCATCTTAAGAAGACTGGTGAGTCTTTTGGAAGGGAACTAGGAATGGGACCAAAAAATTGGATGGAAAGAGGAAGAGAAGAGGAAAGCTTGGCTGCACCACTGGGCTGGGGATAGAGAGAAAACTGATTTAGGGAAGGAAGAGGCCTGGGGTCTATCCTACCTCTTCTTTCCCTAAGTCAGTTATCCCTCTATTGGGCAAGGCATATGGGCTGTTCATTTAAAGTTTTGGGGCCTCATGATTCATTCTTTCTAGTTGATAGCATCACCATACTTTAATGGGAGAAAACAATACACTGCTAAAGACTTTCTGTAAGTTTCAACCAAAAAAATCATGTATAAATTTTAGCTTAGCACATTTTTAGTATATTCTGGAGCTATTATAGGCTTCATAAGAGCATTAGTTTCCATCCTGGAGAAATGAAGAGAAACTCCTCTTTTGCATTTGTTCCCTGCATTTACCTTAAAATTTGGTTCTGAATAAATAGGGATCCTATCCTAAAATGACACCATGGAAGTGTTAAGCATGTTGTCTGTAAATGATTTGGAATTGAAGATAAAAGACACCAGGTGTACCTAACTATTCATTACTCCCTCTTCCCAAGTAAATATGACCCCTTGATATTAATACGATGACTGCTTGAATACCTAGAATGTTGCGGGCCAATTTTTTTTGCTTTTAAAAAATAAAACAAAAGCAATTCTTTTCTTCTTATTTTCTGCAGATAACTATCATTTTCAAATCTCACCATGAGTGTACCGATCAAAAAGTATACCAAGCCGTGACAGATGACTTGCCAGCAGCTTTCGTTGATGGCACCACCAGTGGTGGGGATGGTGAGATCAAAAGCCTGCACATTGTGGAGAAGGTGAGCGGCCATCATGTGGAGATGCACGCCAGGTACATAGGAACTACAGTGTATGTGCGGCAGCTGGGGCGCTACCTGACTTTGGCTATCCGCATGCCCAAGAACCTGGCTATGGCTTATGAAGAGAGCCAGGATCTGCAGCTCTGTGTGAATGGCTGCCCTGTAAGTGAGCGCATTGATGATGGACAAGGGCAGGTGTCTGCTATCATGGGGCAGATGCTTCCCCGAGCTGCCTCAGCCCCAGCCTGGCCTGGGTATACACTGGAGACTGCCACTACTCAATGCCATGAGAAGATGCCGGTGAAAGACATCTACTTTCATTCCTGTGTCTTTGACCTGCTCACCACTGGTGATGCTAACTTCACTGCAGCAGCTCACAGTGCCTTGGAAGATGTAGAGGCACTGCACCCTAGAAAGGAACGCTGGCACCTTTTCCCTACCAATGGAATTGGGGGCCTAATGGGGAGCAGCAACTTGTCTGTCAGTCTTAGACTCATGTGCTTGATCCTTGTGGCGTTTTTGTAGGGTTGTGTTTTTTTGTCTATAACAAAGGTTTTAAAATATATATTGTCATAATATATTGAGTAAAAAGATAAGAGTATATATGTATATACCATGTATATGAAGGGATGTTTGTCCTGGGACACCCACCGGATTGTACATATTGTGTTGGACTGTTTTTCATGTATGTTGGATGTAGTATTCTTTGATTGTATCAATTTTGCTTTGCAGTTTTGTGAAATGTTTTATAATGTCCCTGCATTGGGACCTGTTAGAAAGCACTTTATTTTTTATATATTAAATATTTATGTGTGTATATGGTTAATATGTACAGTCTATACACACAGATATCACATCCAGTCCTCCTTCTGAAGGTCTACTTAAGATGCAGATAAGCTCATTATTACTTTTTTATTACCTGATCCTATAGTGCTGTGTTGCCAAGGGCCTCAATTGTCATATTCATAAAAATCACATTCTTTATTTTTATAGATCAAACTGATTAGATCATTTAAACTGTATCTTCGTGTTCTTTTTTTCCATCTTTCAGCCAGTGATAAGCATACATGCTTTATCTTAGACTACTGAGGAAGAGAGTCCACCTACCAGGATTACACTGACATTTTTTGTCCATTATTCTTTAGAGAGATGAGAGAGGCTCTCTCTGAGTCAAAATTTTTGTTACCTGATGTATTGTCAACATTTTTTTCCTTTGAACATCTTCCTAAATGTCATTATATTGTTTCTCATTGCTGTTCTTTTCCAAGTTTTTCATACGTGTCACCTTTCTCAATTAAGACTGTATATATCCAAAATGAAATGGAGCATGGAAGCAATGACAATACAAGCTTTGTTATGCTGACATGGCAAATTAGAGGTGGCTGGTTAAAGTAATAGTTGTTGCCCAGGTCATTGCATTTTCTTCTGTCCCAAGACCTCTTGGTAAAGCTTGGTAAAGCTGACCTTTACCAAATTTGGATAATTTTGGTAATATACAAATTTGCATTTAGCTTCTATTTGTCAACGAACTGCCTCCTCCTTCCACATCACGTTATTTGTAGGCATAGCAGAGCTAATGACCAAGTCTTAGTTTCATTCTTTCAGCTGAGGAAGCTGGCTGAAGTTCAACACAGCAACAATCTTGAGTGTTTTGAGGCTTCTTTACATTGAAAAATTCTGGTTTAATTTAGGACTGTGATAAGATAGACATCTCTGGCTCCCTGTCTATTCATGTATCCAAGAGCTTGAGAGAACAAGTTGATGCTAGGTCTGGGAAGATGTTAAAAAGAATCCTGGCTCTCACATGGAATGATACATCAGCTCCAAATCTAGGGACTGGACTTTTTGTTTCTATGGTATAGAGAACTTCCAGAGGAACAAACTCCCTCTACCAGTGCAGATTAGCGTCTTTTCTGCCATTTATAATCTTAGAGAATTAGAATGAATGTAGAAGCATTTAGAAACTTGCTAGGGTCTCAAAGTCAGTTTGTGTCAGAAGTGGGACACATCCCAGAACTAGTTCAGTGGAAATAGATCTTGAAAGTATCTTAGAAATTATTTACCAGCCTCCTTGTTTTACACTTAAGAAAACCAGAGTCCTGAGGTTAATTGGCTTGCCAAAGTCACATAGGTAAGTAATAGAATTTGGGATTTGAATCCAGGTCCTCTACCTTCAATTCAAGCACTAGTTGAACAAATTTCTTTTAATTTTTTTCTAAAACATAAATTTTGCACAAATTGTTAATCAAATTGAATAAAGACCATTTCTTTAAAGCAATGTGTGAAACCCTGAAGGATTGAAAGGTGTTACTTTTGTACCATTTTAGGTCCTTTTTAGAGAGGAAAGAAGTACCTCTCAATGGTTTGAAAAAATAAAGCTGAGCTTTTTATTTCACATGAATGGATAAGTGGAAATGGTCTATATCCTAATGCAAAATCAAATTATGGATGTTAAGTACCTAATCTCTCACAGTATACTCAGCCAGTTCCCTTTCTTGCTAGAATAATTGTCTGCTCCTCTTCTATAATCTGAAGCCCCACACATCACTAAGTTTCAGAAATGAAAATTCTTCTCTAGGAAGAGAGTGAAGTTCATTTTCTGATGTTCCTTCTCTCGGGTCTCTGGAGAAAGTGTTATTTGCACAAGTGCTTTCCTAAAATTCATTGTTAACCCCCCAAAAAGTTTCCCTTCACCCTGAATATGTGGGTGAGTAGCCCAAAAGCTGGTGAATGGTCTCCTGAGGAACTCAAGCATAGAACATGGTTTTTCCATAGATGCTTCCAATAACTACCTTAAGAAGCCTTCAATTCTTTTCTATTTCTTTGTGTGCTCTCCCCCCTGCCCCACAATGTGTCAAGATTTTGCAGGAAAGTTTTAGATGTGGTTCATGAATATACTCATAAATATTTGTGTAAAAGAGTGAGTGTGCAGTGTGTAAATACTTTAAATTATTATGCTAGAAAAATAAAGTTACATACCCTGCTGTGGAGTACTTGTCGTGGTTATAGTGACACCTGCTGAAAATGCAAAGAAGCACAGGTGCAGAAAGAGTTTAAAAAGCACCAGTGCAGGATATCAAATAATCATATGATAATACTTAATGTGTTACCTACCTCTAAACTAAAAAAAAAAAAAAAAAAATAGCATTTTCTTCATTCTTATTATTAGGTGGTAGATCTTTTTTAAAGGGGTGATGGCATGCATGGGGGGGCAGTATTTTGGGGGGTGTTTGGAAGTTTTTAGTCAGATAATTATCAGAGCTGAAAAGGACCTCAAAAATTACTCAGTTTAAATCCTTCCATTGCCTCAGTGTTCCAAGATCACTGTTTTCATTAGAAATCTGGTTCATATACATGTTCACTGTTGGCTTTAGACACATAACTACTATGTGTTAGATTAGGAATAAGAACTGACATTACAATTTATATTTTTTCTCTTATTTTGTCCTTATAACAATGCTGTGAAGTGCTGTTATCCCTACTTCACGGATGTGAAAACTAAGGCTTAATTTAAGTGACTTGCTTAGGATCACATATTGCTATCAGTTCAGATTTGCTCCCAGGACTTCTCAACTTCAAGTCCAGTATTCAGCACTCTACTATCATTCTGAAGAAGATTGGGTATTTTTAAATTTTAGCATATTCCCATGTTTTGGATATTCTTTAAAATTACATCACAATTACATCACTTCAGGGCAAAAATATATACTTCTTGTTTACTTACTACATTCTTCACATGTTCAGATGTCTGTCTCCACTTGTGCTTTTTGATGAAAGACTGACTTTAGACCTCTAACTTTCCCTTGCCTCTCCATAAATGTCTGTATTTTTACCCATTAAAATTACTCATGAGCAAGAGATTTACTTTCTTGCCCTGGGCAATTAAACCTATCCCTTCCTACCTCCCCTGACATTTTTTTTTAAATTTATTGCATTTCTCCTGTGCATCTTCTGTGTGTATTTGGGGAAGGGGGGAGAGAAAAGAGGGAAGGGGTGTGTGTATATATATATATTTTTTTTTTTTTTCTTGATAGACTCCTAAGGAAATGAGCTACACCTTCCATCTGCCATTCTTTTAACCTCCTTTCACTGGCAAGAAATTTTAAAGTTTCTTCTCTTCCTCACCACTCACTCACTCCTTAACCTTTTACATTTCAGGCTTTGCTCTCAACAGTGACCACTTATTAAGTCCATTAGCTTTAAGTCTTTGTCATGGCTTCTTTGCATCCTACGAAACCTTTTCAGCATTGTCCTTAAAACTTCTTTAGTGACTTACTGTTCCCCAAAAATGTCTTATCTTTTTATTTTTCTGGCTCTAAGGTTGTATTTGTGTTCTCCTGAATGCCTTTTGTCCCTATTCATCCCTAAGTCCAACAACCTTAATGAAATCTTATTTTTTTTCTTAAATTTTTCATTTATCCACATGCTTTTTCTTAATACAACCTGTTATTTTCATATTATATAATACAAAGAATTTAAAAGAAAAAGCAGTTTAGCTAAACCAACACAAAAGTTTGAGTGTATGACATGTTCCATCTCATGGTTTTCCTCCCCCCATTTCTGTAAAAAGGTAGGGAATAACATTTTCTCATCATTGACACAATGCTCAGATTGGAATTTCTATTTATATTGTTGCACTCATGCCTATTTTTCTCCAGTATTACTTAATTGTGCTTTAGTTCATTATGTCTTCAAATGGTTCTTTGTATTCATATTGTTCCTTAACCTGTATTTCAGAGGTGATCTCAGATGTTTCCTTTTTCATGATTTTTTCCTATAATCTCTACCTCCTTAGTACCCCAGTAACATTTAGTATCTCGGGTGCAACACATTCCCTCTTGTTCTATTATCAATTCCTAGAGGGCAGGGGGTTATATCATTACCTGTTCCCAGTTGTACCTGGTACAATGCTTTGCATGTAGCAAAGCTTAATGAAAATTTGTGGAATGAAAGAATGGAACTAACCAAATGGGATATTATTATAAAATACCTGCTGCCTTAGCTACATTGTGCCAGTACTGGACTAGGTTTAGGATACATGGCAAAGTAAACAATAAGTTTTTGTCTTGAAGGAGCTTAACTTTGTGCTAGATAAACACAAGATAAATAAAGAAGGTAATTTTAGGAGGGAAAGCACTAAATTTTTTATCCTACTTTTTTTTCCCACTTAGTTTGTCTTATAATTACTTTCAAACTCTTACTTAGAATTGCATCTGAACATGAGGCAAGCCTTTTTCTTCATAATGATATCAATTTGTAGTCTCAAAAAGGAAAAGATCTCATCTAACCCTCTAATAACTGAGATGGGGTGGGTTAGAACACAAAAGTGACTTACTCAAGCTCACGCAGATAGTAAATGATAAAGAGCTCAGACTCAGTCTCAGGTTTAGTACTTATCTTTTAATATGATCCTTCACTCCTTGGCACTTTATTAGATAATTTGATTAATGAATTCAAGTGTACAGATTACACTATAGCTCTTTTTTGTTTGCCAACCAAACACATAAATCAGTTGCATCCTTATTATCCAGATGCAATTTTATTCAATCCCTTTTGAATGTTCCTTTTTCAAAGCTCTAGAAATCAAGCTTGAAACATCAACTAAATTGAGATAGTTCAATTCAAGGGTCCTCAAACTTTTTAAATAGGGGGCCAGTTTACTGTCCCTCAGACTGTTGGAGGGCTGGACTATAGTAAAAACAAAAACTTTGTTTTGTGGGCCTTTAAATAAAGAAACTTCATAGCCCTGGGTGAGGGGGATAAACGTCCTTAGCTACTGCATCTGGCCCGCGGGTGTAGTTTGAGGACCCTTTAGGACATCCATCACACAGGGATAGAGACTAGTCTTGTGATTATTGGCCTAGGGAACTCGGATGAAGAAGCTCACTTTGATACAGGTGGTCCCTCTACAATTTATAGTCTTAATTGTCTAGGGCACTGAGGGCTTAAGTGATTGGCCCAGGTCATACATAACTTAAACCTGGATCTTCTGTCCTCCATATACAAAGTCACTAACAGCCTGTCAACAGGGGTACATTGAGTTCTTTTCAGGAATGGTGATAAATTTCTTATTTCTCTCTTTTTTTTTAACCTCTATGTATTTTCTAGGTGATTGAGAACAGAGTAAAGGAGAAATCAGTAACCATGGAGCCGAATGATAATAAGTCCCCCGCACAAATGAGGTCAGAGGGTGTAAGGACAAAATTAGCAGACCAGAAGCCAGAGAGCAAAATCAAGTCTGCCACCTAGTGACTTGCATCAGTGTTTACTCATGAATAGAGTTCCCACAGCACTCTGGAGTTTGAGCTCTTACTGCCCTTCAAGGATCTATGATTCCTAGTTTATATAAACCCAAAAATTAACAACAAAGACAATAAAAAAATTATCATTTCCATAATAGTTTTAGTATGGACTCTACTCATAGCCTATGGCATGAAAAACCATTGTTATAATTTAACTACAAAAACCAATGATCAATCTACATAAATCTCATCCCTTCATAAAAATTATCAACCACTCATTCATCAATCTCCCTGCACCATCTAACATTTCTGCCTGATGAAACTTTAGGTCTCTACTCTCATTCTGACCCTATGATCTGCCTTTTCCTCCACTCTAGCTCAGAGCTAGCTGGGTCAGAAAACTATCAATCTCTTAATAGAAAGTACCCTATCATTTTTTCCCAAAGAGAGCTAGAACTTGTGACCTTAGATTCAGCATGTTTCTCTAATAAGCTTAAAATGATGGAAAATACATAATTAGATCATTGCTATGAATGTGTATGGAACGAGTTCATCTGTAAAATACAAAGTTAGCAAGATAGAATAAAAATCAGAATGAAATAAAATCAGATATGTGAAGTATTTTGCAAATCTTAAAAGACTGAATAAATATTAGTTGTTTTATCTAACTAGCTACATCAACTGAAACATAACCAGTTAGGACTATTTAAACTGCCAAAGAATAATTATAGCTTATGTTTGTCTGTCCAGATGGTTGTATATTTCAAAAAAGGGTTGGATCATTTCACAACTCTATCAACAATGCATTAGAGTCCCAGTTTTCCTACATCCCCTCCAACATTTATCATCTTAGCCAATCTGGAGAGGTGTTAAGTGGTACCTCAAAGTTGTCTTAATTTGTATTTTTCTAATCAATGGTGATTTAAAGCATTTTCTCATATGACCATAGATGACTTTGATTTTTTTCATGTGAAAATTGTCTGTTCATATCTTTGACCATTTATCAATTGGGGAATGACTTGTATTATAAATTTGACTCAGTTCTCTATATATTTTTAAAATGTGGCCTTTATCAGATACTGACTATAAAAATTATTTCCCAGCTTTCTGCTTTCTTTCTCTTCTTGATTGCATCGGTTTTGTTTGTACAAAATCTTTTAAGTTTAATGAAATCAAAATTATCCATTTTGCATTTCATAATATTCTCTAGTTCTTTGGCCACAAATTCCTCTCCTCCTTTGCTTTCCTAATTTGCTTAAAGTATCACTTTTTATATCTCAATCATGAACCCATTTTGACCTTATCTTTGTATAGAATGTTAGAGGTTGGTCAATGCCTATTTTCTCCCATGTTATTTTCCAATTTTCCCAGAAATTTTTGTCAATTAGTTGTTATCCCAGAAGCTGGGTTTATCAAACACTATATTATTATTGTGTCTTGTGTACCTAACTTATTCCACTGAACCACTACTCTTATTTCTTAGCCAGTACCAAATGGTTTTGATGATCATCACTTTATAATATAGTATTAGGTCCATTATTTAACTTATTAAGATCCTTCTTAAAGTATGATACCCTAAACTAAATACAGTATTTCAGATTGACCTGACCAGTGACACCATCACTAAATTGGCCCTGTGCTTTTATGTTACTCATGGCTCAGAATCCCAAGCTTTAGGTTTAAACAGATCAGTTCAAACTTCCAATCTGATGATACAACCTCATCAATTAATGTATTTCAGTTATAGGATAACTTTCATTTCACCCCCATAGAAAATGTAAAACAGCATAAAGGATAGCAGTAGTTTATTTTTTTTTAAATCTCTTTTACTCTCTAGGGACTCTTCCCTCTAGGGTCACATATAATCTTAGAAAGTTATAGTACAACCTTAAGGATTAAAATTCTCCCAGAAAGGAATAAGGCATTTGAGGTACACGATAAGTATGATCATCTATAAGTCATTCATTTTCCAAATAATTGATAGTGATACTGAAAATGATTCTATGTGAGAATCTATTCATTTAGACCCCAACTCTATTCCAATCAGTGATAATCGATGTAATAGAATCATATCAAGTTTCTGTATAGAAGACTCTAGAGTTGTGAGCTTCAGATTCTAAGTTCACTTGCTTAAGTATAGGAAGTTAACAAATGGTCCTCCACACTTGTTTCGGCTTGCCATGACCAACCCCAGAATGGCAGAGATCACAATTACAAGGAAAGTCCCCCAAAACATTTTTGTACCTCTGGACTAATCCTTTGTCCAATAGGAGCAAAGGACCATCTTATGACCACTCAGGTCACTAACTGTGATAGCTCCTGCCCAAATTAAAGAGAAGCCTGTCCATCTTGTGTGGAAATATTCCTTAGTTCACCCAACTTGTGACCCTGCTGATATATTTTGCTTATTTTAGTGAATGCATCACATCTCCAACAATGGAATTATTCTGTATTTAGTACTGCTGTTCCAGAATGATTGGACATGTACCCCTGTAAAAATAGGGTCCTGAAAGGAGGAAGCATCTTAGATTATGAGGAAGATCTTAAGTCCACTTCATTTAAAAGGACCATGGACTCTTCAATAAGCTCAGAGCTCTGTCTCAGTTTCTTTTATTGTAGGTAGGATAATTTTAATCCCCACATAATACCTGTTCTCTTCAAAAACATGAATAAGGGGACTTAACGCACAATTTCTTCTTCTGATCCTAGCCAGGGCAAGCTCATTTTCTGGAATACTGATTCATAGAATCCTATTTCTTTCCTTCAAAAGACTGAGATTTAGGAAATTTCATAACCTTGCCCTGCCTGCTCTTCCTGCTGACAGCCCTCCAGTCTAGAAGCTATCACTACTTCTCCATGGTTACCACCTACAGCACTAAGGTTTCTGAAGGCTTGCTCTGATGCACAGGCTGTACTTCTTGAGAACATTTTCTGTTCTCCAGTTTTTGCTCAGTTCTCGGAATCTCTCCATACTCTCTGGCAAATCTACTTGCCTCCTTTGGGACCCAGGTTACAGCTCAGATCTGTAGTATCTGATTAGTGTCTGTAGTATCTGATAGATTGTAGTCTAATATAATCTAATACAATACAAATGGTTATATTCTAAAACCTTTAAAATGATGTAGTTTAGTAAGGTAGAAGGAGAAGTCAGTGGGCATCTAATCTAGCCCATACTGAAAAAACAAAACACAAAATATCTCTACATCCCAAAAAGTTAGGAAGACCTGCATTCAAGTCCTACTTCTGATATGACACTGCCTATGTATCCAGGAGCAAGTCACTTAACTCTTCAATGCCCTAAGCAATTATCAGCTCCAAAATTACAGATGATTTTCAACAATGGAAATTTCCCCATACCAAAGAAAACATAGGTTTGCATCAAAATTTTAAAAGGGCAATATGAAGTGACAGTACATCATAATTAGATCTTTTTGATCTTCACAATAAGCCTATGCGAAAGGCAGTACAAATGTATAATTTCAGTTACTCAGGCTCACAACCTTTGAGCCATTCTCAACTTCCCTCACTGTAGTAGTATAATAATAAAAATCTGTAATAGAGAAAAACTGAGGCATGATCAAATTATTAGCATTGCTTATGAATACCAATAAATTGGCTCCATGCTCCCTTAATAATCAAGGAGGCATCTGTCAGAGCAACTCTTTTATAGCATTTACATAGTAACTATTCAAATACATTTTGCTTCTGATTGGTGGTTGGTCACCTGGTGGACCAATATTCCTCACTAATATCCTTTGGAAAGTCTCGTAGTAGGTTATCTTATCATCAGATTGACTCATCTTCTTTAGAAAGTCCCGTGGTGGACAAATATCCTATAACCTGATTGATACATCTCTCCTCATGGTCAGCAAGAGTTCACAAATTTGAATCTTTGTGATTGGAATTTAGCCCATAAGAATAGGGAGGTTAGGTTCTTACGGATTTTACCAGCAGAGCCTGTGCAATCAAATTTGAATTTGATCCACAAATATTGATTCTGATTAGGTGCAATTCTCAATCAATAATCAGGCAACTCAAGTTATAAGCTTAAGGGAACTTAAACTTAAAATAATGAGAGGGCCAATAAAGATGTACTGAATTGACTAAGTATTATTAAAATGATACAAATTAAAGTGGATTGTCCATTTTTAATTTCATGATATCCTTCAGGCACCAAATCCTGCTTTACTTATCTTCATGACATCTCATAGCTTTCACATTCTCTCCACTCTCACAGACACTAATACTAGTGAATACCTCCTTCTGTGGGGTAACTATGATGGCCTCCTAATTGGTTTCTTTGTTTAGTTCTCTTTCTATTCTAATCCATTCTTCATTCAGTTTCCAAAATGAATTTTCCAAGCATAGGTGTAACTACATTGCTAATTAAGGAGTAAAAGTTTTAGAAAAAATAAGAACAATCTCAGATATGAAGACAATATCACTCTGGTGGCATAAAATTAAGAAATAAGAAATCTTAATGAGGGTGAAAGAGGAAAGTACAAAAACTGATTAAAGATTTTTAAAAACCCTAAAATTATAGCAACTAGTCTCACCACTTTTTGGCAAATAGAGAGAGAAGTGGAAGTAGTATCAGATTTTATATTCTTAGATTCAAAGTTCACTGCAGATAGCATTGATTGCTGATATGAAATTAAAAATACTTGTTCCTTGGAAGGAAAGTTATGGCAAATCTGTACAGCATACTAAAAAGCAGTGAAATCACCGTGCTGACAAAGGACTACATAGTCAAAGCTATGGTTTTTCCAGTAGTAATGAATGGTTGTGAGAGTTAGATTGTAAAGAAAGCAGAGAGCTAAAGAATCAACGCCTTTGAGTTGCAGTGCTGGAGAAGACCTTTGAGAATCCCTTGGATAAAAAGGAAGTCAAATCAGTCAATACTTAGAGAAATTAATTCAAACTATTCACTGGAAGGACAGATATTGAAGCTAAAGCTTAAATACTCTGGCCACACAATGAGAAGACAAAACTCACTGGAAAAGATCTCAATGTTGAGAAAGATTGAAAGCAAAAGGAAAAGGACAGCAGAAGATGAGATGGATAATGTCATGGGAACAATGAACATGAGCTTAGAAAAACATTGGGGGATAGTAGAGGATAAAGGTGGCTGGTGTGCTATGGTCCAGGGGTTCACAAAGAGTTGGACACAACTGAGTGACTGAACAACAAGAACAATAACAGCTATACCATTCCCTTCCTCTAATTTCCAGTAGTTATTTATTGTCTCTGTGAACAAATGTGTATTTTCTAGTATTTAAAGGCCTTAACAGCCTATTCTTTCCAACTTTTCTTTATATTATTCACCTGAATTATAATCAGCCCAATTGGCTTTCTTCCATGCAATATCCTATCCCATCACCATACAAGCTGGGCCCCATACCTGGAATGCATTCTCTCTTTACTTCTTCTTAGTAAGCTTAATTTCTTTCAAAGTAATCTTTGAATTGATTACCTTTTACACAATGATCCCTATAGCTACTGGTGCCCCCATAAATATCTTGTATGGATATAGTTTATATATATTTACATTATGTACATGCTGCCCTCCTTCAGGAGAATGTAAGAACTATGAAGGCAAGGATTCTTTTATTTTTGTCTTTTTTATTTCTCACTAATTTTGGTTCATAGTAGGAACTTGAAAACTTCATAAAATCAAAATTTTAGATTTGGAAAGGACCTTGAAGGAATCATTTTACAGATGAGAAAACTGAGGTCAAGAGAAAGTTATTCTATGACTTGCCCAATATCACACTAATAAATGTTTGAGGCAGAATCTGAACTCAGATCTTCCTGATTGTAGGTTCAGCACTCTATTCATTGTGCCAGCAGTTGCCTCAAACTTAATTGATTGATCTCCATTTTCCATTGGAGTAGACAACTCACAGTAAAGTTAGATGATTTTTTTTTTCTTTACTCACACAGAGTAAATGACAGAATTGAGGTTTGAATATATGTCTTTTGGTCCTAAATTCTGTGCTCTTTCTCATTCATTAAAAAAAAAAAAAAAGAATAGTTTGTTATTTGAGAGTTCACTTGCATAATCCATGATAACACAGAATCCTGCCTTAAAAGACAACAGAGAATGTATGCTGCTAGGTTGATTTGATCTTTTGTATAGATCAATCAAGGAGGAATTGTGTCCTTCATCAGTAGTATTTTATTTATACTTATCCGGATTATTTCAAACAATGTTTACAATCCATTGTTGTAATGCTATTGTAATATCTACAAAGAATCCTAGAAGTAGATTTAAATCCCTTTCAAATACTTGGATTGGGGAAAAAGGGACATGAGTGATGGATGCATTCATTCCTCTACCACTGATTTCCTCTTTCAAGAAGAAAATAATATTCAAAGCTTGGTCATTGTGTATTTCCCTCTATCTTATCCTTCTATACTTTCCCTTTTCCCCAAATTGCTCTTCTGTGTTTGCTACTGGAACCTGATTAGGCTGCTGATGGTTTAGGTAAAATCCTCCTCCTACTTTCAATGAAAGTGAGACAGAGTTCAGATTACAATGTCAACAGTGAGTCACACATACATCTATGTATCTATGCCATACATACATTCATACATATGTTACAAAGATCATAAAGAGACAGACAAGTGTCCTATTTGTCTCAGAAACTGTTTTCCACTTGAGACACATGAATTTCTGTGTCTTAAAATCATGATTACAGGGATTTGAGTACTGTTGTCATTGTTTCAAAGTTCTAATTCACATCCCCAAGTAATACTTGAAACTTAAAGATATTGGGTATCAAAAATTAGACATTATGAACCTCAAGGGCTCCATCCAGCCCTTCTCCCCCCTCACATATCTTCTGTCTCATAATCTCTCACCTAGACTTTTGCAATGGCTTCTTAATAGTCCCCCTTACCTCTTTTCCCTCTTCAAGCCATCCTCCACACATCAGACAAAATTATTTTCCCTAAGACCAGATTTGATATTCTTCTCAATAAATTCCAGTAGTTCCCTATTATCTCTGAGCAAAATAGAAAATTTTTCTTTTAGGCTTTTAGAGTCCTTTACAATCTGACCCTAATTTATCTTTATACATTTCCCTTCCCATTCTCTAAACTCCACATAAACTAGCCTTTCTGTGCCTCATATAGAGCACTCCATCTTCTGTCTCTATACTTTTGCATTATGGTTCCCCATACTTGGAATTCCTTCTTTCCTCAATGCCTCCTTCATTATTCTAATATAGCTCTGTCACCATCTTCTACACAAGCTTGCCCTGATCTTCCTGAAAGCTAGGGCCCTCCTTCCTAATTCCCTTGTGTTTAACTATTTTGTATTTATTCAGCACATGCTTATATATCTACATATAGAAAGTAATATAATGGTAGAATGTAAAATCCTTGAAAATAGGGATTGTTTCATTCTATATGTTTAAATACCCATTGCCTGGCAAATATTAAGCAAAATTATTAGCAATGTGACCATGGACAAATCATTTAACCCCGTTTGCTTCAGTTCCTCATCTGTAAAGTGAGCTGGAGAAGGAAAAGGCAAAGTCTTCCAGTCTCTTTGCAAAAAACAAAACAAAACGAAACAAAAAAACCCAAATGGGATCATAACAAATGGAAGCATGACTGAAACTACTCAACAAAATTGTTTATTGATTGGCTCTATTTAAGTTAATACATATAACCAGATGAAGCACACATCATCCTAAAGCAAAACTTTCTTAATCAAAATAATAATTATTATTTTTGAATTATTTTGTTCTGGAATATTATGTTGGAAATACATAGTATTTTGGACTTGCATGCATAGTAATGGTTTTGCTTCAGTCCATGTTTCCAATTTAGTTGGTTTCAAAGGAATAGAGGGCATGAGAAAACTAATTATTTTTGTCCCTCATCAGCATGGCAGTGTGGTCCAAGAGAAAAAAAAATGTGAGAGGTCTGAACTTAGAGGATTTGGGCTTCCCAAATTTCTCAGTAACAGACCAAATCTTTTCGCTACTTAGACCATGTATGACCCTTCTAAATCTTAGTTTTCTTATTTATAAAAAGAGGAGAATGAATTATATCTCTAAGATCCTTTCCAAGTCTAATCTATGATCCTAAATATTTTGATAATATTGTTCAAAAATACACAGAAACAAATACACTATTTTTGATTTGTAGAGACACACTGCCCTCTAGAGCCATGAATGGGAGATTGAGTTCATAAGAGAATGTTCACAGAATCCTAAATTTAGAGATGGAAAATGATAAAGAATAGGCAAGGAAAAGAGCAAATCATAGAAATAATAGATAAATCTTCATAAGAAAATGATGACAATATACCTATGAAATAATATACCTATGAGTTGCATCGAAAATAGTCTGTAGGGGAAAGGTCATTCTTAGGGCATAAACTCAGTAAGACAATTCACATTTTAGTGACTTTATTTGCATAATTTCAAATTTTTTTTCCCAAATGGTGGTATCAATTCATAGTTACAACAACAATGAACCAAGAAAAATGTTTCTGTAATCTAGATTAAAGAGAGTGAATAGATGGTGAATGTAGGTAGAGTGAATGCAGATAAATTGCTAGTTATGAACATAATTTCCTCTTCCTTTCTCCCCACCCTTTTTCTTTGTAAAAAAAAAAAAAAAAAAAAAAAGATGTGAGAGGATGAAAAAGAGAAGAAAAAGGGTGAGAGGATAAAGGGAAGAGAAATATGCAATTTACAAACATTAATATGAATGTATATGGAAATAAAAAAGGATAAAAAATGGAATTGAAAATTCAATATGAGATTTACAAAAAACACATCTAAAATTAAGTTTCCCACAGAGTTAAAGCAAGAAGCTAATCCAGGAACTTATGCTTCAGGTGAAATAAAAAAATCATGGATTATTATCATGATCTCAGACATGATAAAAATAGACATGATTAAAAGAAATAAATGGGAAAATCATATTATAATTAGAAACATGATAAATCAGTTTAAATATCTAATGTTTGTACTGAATACTATAGAAGCAAAATTTTTTTTTAGAAAAGGAAACTAAAATTAAAGGGAAAAATATCTAGTAAATCTATGGTAATAGGGAACTTCAATGTACTCCTTTCATATTCAGAAAATTCTAATACAAAGATAAATGAAAAGGAGGTAAGGATGTGAATAGAATTTTATAAAAGTTAGAAATAGTAGCTCTGTAGATATTGAATAGGAATAGGAAGGTGTTGTTTGTTTACATATTTTTCAATTCATCATTGTACCATTACAAAAATTGACCATTGTGGCATTATAACTTTATAACTACAGGAAAACAAATATGTAAACTTGTTCTTTACTGACAACCCAATAAAATATTAAACCTTAGTTTTCTTATCTATAAAAAGAGGAGAATGAATTATATTGCCAACATCCTTTCCAGGTCTAATCTATGATCCTAAATTTTTTTTTAGGATTTATTTAATTTATTAAATTTAAATTTATTAAAAAATAAAATATTAACATTAATTACAAGTGGATTTAATCTTTAAAAATTCATGAGTCAAAGAACAAATCATAGAAAAATTAGAAATTTTTATCTAAGAAACTTCATTGAGATGACATTCCCAGACTTTGGAAATACAAAGTAGTCATGAGCAGGGCAGAGCCAAAATGGCAGAATAGGGGCAGCAACCAGATTAACTCTACTAATATTCCTCTCAAAACAATTTTAAAATAATGCCTTAAATAAATTTTTGGAGCAGCAAAGCCAACAAAATGTTGAAGTGAGACACTTTTACAGACTAAGATAATTTAGATGAGCAAGATAGGTCTGTGATATCAGAGTGGGAGCTGGCCTGGAATACACTTTATATAGTATATAGGAAATAGCCAGGTAAGAACATTAGCCTCAGTAGCTTTGGGAGCTCTTAGTCCAGAGCTTGTAAGAGGGTTGGAAACATGTCAAAAATAGATTGCCAAGGGTCACTTGCTGCCACTGAGAACAGCTGACATGAAGTGGCAACTCTATTGCTTTAGGGTACTGGGTTGAGGTTTCCATTTGCAATTCCAAGGTGAAAAGGAGAGCTGGGGATTGGTCACAAAGGAGCAGGGCTACAGTTCTAAGGCAAAGAAGGGTAATAGCACTTTTTGCCTTAGGGATGAAGGAGCCTTTCAGGGTAAAGAAAAAAGCACAGACTAGGAGAGTAGCAATCACATCTCTTTGGAAGTACAAAAAACTTGCAGATCCTCAAAAATAACCCTGAAAATAGCATCCCCAACAGCTTGAAGCTTGGGAAAATGTTTTCCTATCTCCAACTGAGCACAGCCTATCTTTAAAATAAAGTTCAAATGAAGCAAACAAGAATAAAAAGAATTTGACCATAAAAATACCAATATGTAAACTTAGAACACAAGTTACAACCAAAGTCTCAAAGAAAAATGCAGATTGGACACAAGCACAACAAGAATTCCTGGAAGAGTTAAAGGAAGAAATAAGAATGGAAGAGGAAAATTTTGGAAAAGATATGAGAGTTATGTGAGAAATTTATTAAAAGAGATAACAACCTTATTTTTTTTAAGGCACAGAAATACTGAAGAAAACATTATCTTAAAAAGCAAAATAGGGCAAATGAAAAAGGAAGTACACAAATTCACTGAAAAAAAGAACTCCATAAAAAAATCAAAATTGACCAAATGAATAAACAAGAAGGTATGAAAGCTAACTGAAGAAAATAATTCCTTAAAAATGAGAAGACATCAAAAATTAATAAAAACAGAGGCAGAGCTTTGATGGCAGAAAGAAGCCAGGCTATTGCTGAGCTCTCCCCAATTTCCCTCAGAATCAATACTAGATCAAACTTCTGAATGGATTTTGGAGTGAAAGAACCCACAAATGTTTGGAATGAAACAATTTTCCAGCTTAAGATATCTGGGAAGTACTTTGAGAAAGTTCTGTCTCACTTAGGCAAGAGGGAATGCAGTAAACCAACAGCACTGCTGGACCCAGCATGGAAAATCAGTGAGAGGCCCCTCTTCCCCTGCAAAAAAAAGCTTGGGACAATCTTCCCTGTGCCCTAGAAGCTATGCTCAACTTTTAAAAATGAGCAAAGTAGCAAAATGAGTTCTGACCATAGAAAGCTACTATGGTAACAGGGAAGATCAGAACACAAATTCAGAAAAGAACATCAATGGCAAAATACCTACATGTGAAACTTCAAAGTAGGGTATGAACTGCTTTCAAAGTCATAAAGATCTCTTGAAAGAACTTTGGAAGAAAAAAGATTTTAAAAATCCAAGAGAGATAGAAGAAAAATGGGGGAAAGAAGTGAGAGCTGTGCAGAAAAATTATGAAAACTTTTAGAGGCAAGGGGAGCCACCAGCTTGTAAAAGGAAACACAGAAATTAACTGAAGGAAACAACTCCTTAAAAATAGATTTAGCAAAATGGAAAAAAAAATACTGAAGAAAACAATTCCTTAAAAAATAGAATTAGCAAAATGAAAAAAAAAAGAAAAATACTAAACAAAACAATTTTAAAAAAAAATACAATTGGCCAAATGAAAAAAGGAGTTTAAAGCATCAAGAATCAAATACATTTTTTAAAATGAAAAAATAGAAGAAAATGTAAAATACCTCAATGGAAAAACAGCTGACCTGGAAAATAGATCCAGGAGAGATAACCTAAGAATTTTTGGACTACTTAAAAGTCATGATTAAAAAAAAAAAAAGTCTGGACAACATCTTTCAAGTAATCATCAAAAAAAACCCTGCCCTGATATCCTAGAATGAGAGAGTAAAATAATCATTGAAAGAATCCACCAGTCACCTCCTGAAAGAGACCCCCAAAAGAAAACCCCAAGGAATACTCTAGCTAAATTCCAGGATTATAAGGTCAAATAAAAAATAGTGCAAGCAACCAGAAATAAATGATTCAAATATCGAGGAGCTATAATCAGGATTACCTAGGCCATAGCAGCTTCCATTTTAAAGCATCTGGGGCCCTGGAATATGATATTCCAGAAGGCAAAAATCTTGGACTACAACCAAGAATCAATTATCCAGCAAAACTAAGTATTATCTTTTGGGGAGAAATAAACATTTAATGAAATAGGAGATTTTCAATCATTTCTGATGAAAAGACCAGAGCTTTTAGAGCTAAATAGAAATTTTGATCTTCAAATCAAAATCAAATCAAATCAAAATAATGTAAAAAGGTAAACAGAAAAGAAAAAATATATATGTTTTCAAAAAGTTTAACTATTTACATCCCTAAATGGAAAGATGATATTAGTAACTCTTAAGATTTTATCTTTGTCAGGAAAGTTATAAGGGGTATATATAGACAGAGGGTGTGAGTATAAGTTGACTTTAATGTGATGTTATAAAAAAGAAGTTAAGAACAGAAAAAAGTTTGTACTCGTTGAAGAAGAAAAAGAAGATAAAATGGGGTAAACTACATCACATGAAAAAGCACAAAAGAGCT
Organism: Antechinus flavipes; assembly: GCF_016432865.1. Classification (NCBI taxonomy): domain Eukaryota; kingdom Metazoa; phylum Chordata; class Mammalia; order Dasyuromorphia; family Dasyuridae; genus Antechinus; species Antechinus flavipes. Next base: position 188,840,836 of record NC_067398.1, read on the forward strand.
ATTATAGTAGAGAGAAAGGAGGAATGAGCATTGTTTCTCACCAGATTTAGCTCAAAGAGGGAATAACATTCAAATTAGTCTGGTATAGAAATTTGTCTCACACTATAGGGAAGTAGAGGGGAAAGGAGAAAGAAAAGAAAAGCTGATAAAGGGAGAAGCAGATTAAGAGAAGTAGAGATCAGAAGCAAAATATTAATGAGAAGAGAAAGGATGAAAGGAGAGAGAAATGTATAAGTTGGGGGGAATAGGATGAAGAGAAATACAGAGTTAGTGATCTTAACTGGGAATGTGAATGAGATGAACTCTCACATAAAACAGAAGTAGATAACAGAGTGGATTAAAAGAATTCTACAATGTGTTGTTGTTTGAAAAAAACACATTTGAAACAAAGATATGCATAGAGTAAAGGTAAAAGGTTGAGCAGAAAAGCTGAAGTTAAAAAAAATAGAGGTAGAGATCCCGATCTCAGGCCAAGAAAAATCAAAAATAAATCTAATTAAAAGAAATAAGGAAGGAAACTACATCTTGCTAAAAGGTATTATAGATAATGAAATAATATTAATACTAAATATATATACATCACATGGTATTCAAATTCTTAAAGAAGTTAACTGAGTTGCTGGAAGAAGTAGACAGCAAAACTATACTAGTAAAGGATTGTAACTTCCTTCTCTCAGAACTAGATAAATTTAACCACAGAATAAATAAGAAAGAACTTAAAGAAGTGAACAAAATTTTAGAAAAGTTAGGTATGATAGACCTTTGGAGAAAATAGAATGGACATAGAAAGGAATATACTTTCTTTTCAATGGTACATGGCACCTACACAAAAATTGACCATATATTAGGGCATAAAAATCTTATAATTAAATGTAAAAAGCCAGAAATATTAAATACATCCTTTTCAAATCATGATGCAATAAAAATTACAGGTAATAAGCATATAAAATAGACCAAAAATTACTTGGAAATTAAATAATCCAAACTTAAGAACTCTTCACACACATACACACACACACACACACACACACACACACACACTTGAACAATTTAATAAGGAAAGAACTATCACAGAAAAAATAAATCTTCAGACTAATATTCCTAATGAATATCAAAAGAAAAAGTTAAAGTATGAATAAAGTGGTTATGGAAAAAAATTTTTTTAAATGTACACTATATCCAAGTGGGAACATAGGAATAAATAAATAAGACTTTCTTTTGTACATGGGAAATAGTATCTCTCTCAATCCAAAAGTTAGCATTATAGTTAATGGGAATAAACTAGAAACTTTTTCAATAAGATAAGGGATAAAGCAAGAGGGTACCTTCCTGGTATTATGATTACACATAGTGCTAGAAATGCTATAACAAACAGATAAGAAAAAATAGAATAAGCTCAGAGAAATAAGAAATAATAATAACAAGCATTTAACATAAATTTTAAAGTTTTCAAAGCACTTTACAAATGTATTATACTTCAAAACAGCTCTGGAGATGGAAATGTTATTATCCCCATTTTACAGATGGGAAAATCTGTATTTGCTGTGAGACTGTGAGACTGATAGCAATAAAAACTTTACTCTAGTTCATATAACCAATAGTTCTGAAGTAAATAGGCTCAGGTCTTCCTGACTCCAGGTCAGTTACAGTGGAAGTATCTTGGATTTCAGTATTTAGAGTACAAAAAATAAAAAGATACAGAATGAGAAATGTATTTTTGAACATAACGAATGTGTCAAATTTTATTTTTGCATAACTGCTTTTTTATAAAAATTTTTAATTTGAGGAATTTAGAGGGGATAGAGAGGGGTTCAAAAATAATTGAAAAAATGAGTAATGTTATATATAGAAATTCTGTCTAATAGACTAAATTAACTGTTAACACTGCATTGGTAATTAAATCTACGTCCATTTTTCTTCAGCATTTGGATTTTAATTTTGTAAAGTATCAAGAAATGTAAATATTGTCATATGTAAAGAACAGGAAAAATGCTCATTGAAGTATGAAACAGCAGATCTATTGCATATGGTTTGTTTTGAAGAATATAAAAAAAATCAACATAGTTCCAAAGCTATATTGTTTTTACCTGTCTTTCCTTTTGGACATTCTTCGGTTTTATTCTGTGTGTTAAAGAGTTCCACTGATGGTTTTATTGCTTTTTAAAAAATACTTTTCCTTTTTTTTTCGGTAACACTACCTCAATTTTCTCATTTCCAACTCTCCTTTTTTTTCTTCCCACCCCCAAATCCCTGAATGTAATAAATAAGTATAGTCAAGTAAAACAAATTCACAATTTGTCATGCCTGAAAATGTTTTCATTTATATTTTAAGTTTCTCATTTCTCCATTAAGATATGCACAACATGTTTTATCATCAGACTTCTGGAGTTGCATTGTGCTGATTATATTGGTTAAATGGTTCAAAGCTGTTTTCCTTGTTTTTCTAATTTTACTCTGCATCACTTTTTTATGTAGTGCTTTTTTATTTATTTTTTTATTATAGCTTTTTGTATACAAAACATATGCATGAGTAATTTTTCAACAATGACCCTTGCAAAAACTTCTATTTCCACTTTTCCCCTCCTTCCCTCCATCTCTTCCCCTAGATGGCAGGTAGTCCCATACATATTAAATATCTTAAAATATATGTTAAATACAATATATGTATACATAATTATAGAGTAATCTTGTTGCACAAGGAAGATCAGATTTAGAAAGAAAGTAAAATAACCTGAGAAGAAAAAACAAAAATTCTGCATCATTTTAAACAAAATTTTTCTGAATCTGTGCAATTTGTTATTTCTTACTGTGTAAAAAAGACAATGAATTGTTCCAGATAAATGACATAATAGAGTTCTAAATTCAGACATTCACTAACTATGTGGCAAATCACCTAACTTCTGTCTGCTTCAGTTTCCTCAACTATAAAAATAGGTATATAATAATCCCTACCTTACAAAATTGTTGTGAGAAATAATCAGAGTATATAGTGTCCAGTAAATAGTAAGGGCTTAATATATTCTGAGAGAAAAGACAGACAGAGACAGAGAGATAACAAAATAAGGCTGAGAGAAAAGGGAGCTCTTAACAAATAGTCCCACTTTTTAAAGATAAAATATGAATCAAAATTAAAAAAAAAAAAGGTAGGATGATACAAGGAGACTGAGAGGCAGTTGCTGTTCTCTGACCTCTCTGACTGAGAGGTCGTTGCATTGTCTGCCCTCTCTCTTCTTCCCTCTGCCTCCAATTTATCTCATTCCCAGTCTGCAACACCTGTGTCAGCAAAGGCTGCCCTGCAACTCCTTCAGATGCTATGATCCACAGCTGTGGAGGCTCTCAGAGAATTGACCTGTCCCTAAACAATTCCCCATTTTTGTTTTTTGCTGTTATTTTCCCCAGCATGGTCCACATACTGAGGAATGCAAGCAACAGTATCGCTTCTGGATGGTTGTAGCAGGTGTTGATCTTGTGAAATATCATGGAAGCAAACTTTCAAATGGAGAAGAGGACTGTAGTCAAAACAGGCATTTAAGTCTTTCATCAGTCTCCTGGCTCGGCCCATTTGATTACCCCAACTAAAAAAGTTTTACCAGAGCAATCAAATAATATTAAAGAATGTTATAAAATGCAAAATGGATAATTTTGATTAAATGAAACTAAAAAGTTTTTGCACAAACAAAAACATTGCAGCCAAGATTAGAAAGGAAGCAGGAAGTGTGGGGGTGGGAGAGAGGAAGAATAGGGTAGATTTTGCAACCAGTGTTTCTGATAAAGAGAACTGAGTCAAATTTAAAAAGAATACAAGCCATTCCTCAATTATAATGATCAAATAATATGAACAGACAATTTTTAGATGAAGAAATTAAAACCATTCCTGGTCATATGAAAAAATGTTCTAAGTCACTATTTATTAGAGAAATTCAAATTAAAACAACTTGTGGTAACATCTTACACTTCTCAGTTTGGCTAAGATGACAGAAAAAGATAATGATATATGTTGGAGGGGATATGGGAAAACCGGGACACTAATACATTGTTGGTGGAGTTGTGAACTGATCCAGCCATTCTGGAGAGCAATTTGGTACTATGCCCAGAGAGCTATAACACTATGTATACCCTTTGATCCATCAGTGCTACTACTGGGTCTGTATCCCAAAGAGATTGTAAAAGAAGTTAAAAAAAATCCACTTGGGCAAAAATGTTTGTATCAGCTTTTTTTGTGGTGGCAAAGAAGTGGAAAATGAGCAGATGCCCATTAGATAGGAAATGGCTGAATAAGTTATGGTATATGAATGTAATAGGATACTATTGTTTTATAAGAAATGATCAGCAGGTTGATTTTTTTTAAAACCTGGAAAGACTTACATGAACTGATGCTATTGAAGTGAGAAGAATCAGGAAAACATTATATACAGTAACAGCAAGGTCATATGATGATCAACTATGATAAACTTAGCTCTTCTCAGCAATTCAGTGATCCAAGAAATTCCAATAGACTTGGGATGAAAAAATGACATTTGTATTCAGAGAAAGAAGTAGGGAGATCTTTTTTTTGTCTGTTTGTTTATTTTGGTTTTTTCTTTCTTCTGTTTTTTTTTTTCCTGTTTGTACTGATTTTTCTTTTCCAACATGAATAATATGGAAATATGTTTAAAATAATTCTACATGTACAATATATATCTGAATGCTTGCTGTTTGGGGGAAGCAGGAAGTAAGCGAAGGAGGGAGAAAAAAATAGAACTCAACATTTTACAAAAATAAATGTTGAAAACTATCTTTACATGTAATTGTAAAAATAAAATACTATTAGCATAAAAATCTAAGTTCTTGAAGACCAATTAATTATCAAATATCAATGAATTGGTTACTGAAGCATCCCATGAAACATCCTATTTCCTAAAGAGATGTTTTTTGGGTGGCCTCAGAACAACAGCAAAAAGTAAGTATGAACTAATAGCTATTATAATAGGTATTGAGCTAATAGCTCAAATAAAAAGTTATAATCCTCTGATCTTTATTTTTTCATTCTCCCTTTACTCTTTCTTAATAAGGGGATAGCTCAGACTCCTAGATAACTTCCAGGTTATATAATATTGTATTGTTTAAAAAAAAAAAAAGTTTTAGAATAAAACTTTTTTTTCCCCCTGAGGCAATTGGGGTTAAATGACTTGCCCAGGGTCTCACAGTAAGGAAGTGTTAAGTGTCTGAGGTCAGATTTGAACTCAGGTCAGATTTGAACTCAGGTCAGGCCCTCCTGACTTCAGGGCTGGTGCTCTATTCACTGCACTAACTAGTTGCCCCCTAGCATTTTATTTTTTAAAGAAAAATAAGCAAAAACCAAAGAGACACTGATAAGACACTCTCTTTTCTACTTTTAAAGTCCTTCTGTTTGCTCTTGGCGACAAGTAAAAATAAAATTAAAAGCTTTGGTTTCATTTTTAGCAAATTTCATGGCTAAATTGGCCAGGAGGAGACATTTTCATCCCATTCATACAAATACTTTATATCTAAAGAGCTTTAAGGCTTTGATTCCATTGCATTTAATTTAGATTATACTAATGTAGGAGATGAAGTCTAGGGTAGAAAGATGAAACTTCCATTTCAAGGAAATCTAACAGATAACACTGGACTTTTAAGAAATTTATTCTTAATGAAGTTTTCCTTAAAATGATCAGTAACATCTATCTAAAACCATCGTATGTAATGGGGATAAACAAGTAGCATTCTCAAAAAGATCAGGGATGAAACAAGACTGCCCACTATCACCATTACTATTCAATATTGTAATATAAATGTTAGTTTTAGAAATAAAAGAAAAAGAAATTGAAAAAATTAGAGTAGGTAACAAGGAAACAAAATTATGACTCTGTAGATTATGACGGTATACTTAGAGAATCCTAGAAAATCAATTTAAAAAACTACTAGAAACAATTAAGAACTTTAGCAAAGTTGCAGGATACAAAATAAATCCACATAAATCATCGACATTTCTATGTGTTACCAATAAAGTCCAGCAACAAGAGATACAAAGAGTAATTCAATTTAAAATAACTATAGATAATATAAAATGTTTGGGATTCTACCTGCCAAGACAAAGTCAGGAACTATATGAAAACAACTACAAAACACTTTCCATACAAATAAAGTTAGACCTAAACAATTTGAAGAATATCAAGTGCTCATGAATTGGTAGGCTGAATTAACACACTATAACATGATATGACAATTACACTTAAATTAATCTACTTATTCAGTGCCATATCAATCAAACTGCCAAGAAATTACTTTACAGAGCTAAAAAAAATAATAATAACAAAATGCATTTGGAAGAACAAAAGGTCAAGAATCTCAAGGAAATTAATGGGGGTTGGGGGGAAATGTAAAGGGAGGTAGCCTAGCTGTACCAGACCTAAAACTATATTATAAAGCAATAATCATCAAAACTATTTGGTACCAGCTAAGAAATAGAATAGTAAATGACTGGAATAGGTTAGGTTTACAAGACAGAATAGTCAATGACTATAGTAATCTAGTGTTTGATAAACCCCAAGATTCCAGTTTCTGGAATAAGAAAAAAATCAAGCAAACAACAAAAAAGGTGAAAATACTATGTTGTGATCCACAGTCAGTCACCATAAACCTCTTTCTGCATGCAGATGGCTCCCTCCCCTACAAGTCTATTGGAATTAGCCTGAATCACATCATTATTGAGAAGAGCCAGTTTGACAAAAATTTCTGGGAAAAATGGAAAATAGTAAACAGAAATTAGGCATTAACCAACACCTAACACCCTATGCTAAGTTAAGGTCAAAATGGGTTCGTGATTTAAACATCAAGGAGGATATTGTAAGCAAATTAGGAGAACAAGGAATGGCCTACCTCTCGGATTTGCAGAGAAGGAAGAAATTTATAGCCAAAAAAGAACTAGAGAACATTATGAAATGCAAAATGGATAATTTTGATTACATTAAATTAAAATATTTTTTGTACAAACCAAATCAATGCAGCCAAGATTAGAAGGGAAGCAGAAAACAGAAAAAAAAATGTATATCCAAGGGCTCTGATAAAGGGCTCATTTCTAAAATATATAGAGAACTGACTCAAATTATAAGAATACAAGCCATTCTTTACTTGAAAAATGTCAAAGAATATGAACAGACAATTTTCAGGCAAAGAAATTAAAGCCATTTCTAGTCACATTAAAAAAAAATGCTCCAAATCACTATTGATTAGAGAAATCTGAATTAAGACAACTCTGAGATACTACTACACACCTCTCAGATTGGCTACAATGACAGAAAAAGATAATGGTAAATACATTGTTGGTGGAATTGTGAACCACTCCAACTATTTTGGAGAGCAATTTGGAACTATGCCCAAAGGGCTATTAAACTGTTCATACTCTTTTGTGAAGACCACGTTAGCACCACAGATACCTCAGAATCAGCTGGAGTCAGGATAAGCAAAAGTCCGTCTTTATTCTTGGTCTTAGACTCAGGATTGAACAAGATGGAAGCAGAATCTCCACAACTGCCTTCTCCCTTGTCTACCCCCGAGAGTGTGTCCCTGGCTAGCTTTATTCTACCCCCTAGTCCTTCCTACAATCCTCTATACACCAATCACTGAGCCAGCACCGATAGTGGAAAGGACCATTTTCCAAGCAAATGCCCATAGAGTATTGTTCAATCAGAAGTTAGCCTCAAGCGCTCAGCAGTCCAGATCTCAGTGCATTGAATTCAATAGTTCCAGCCCTCTACATCTCCCGCTTTCTTTTGTTTTAGACCACAGGAGGTCACACCATTCCTGACTTCTCAGGATGGTGAGAGCCCCCAAAAGGAGGCGATCACACCCTCCCTGACTTCTCAGGAAAGGAGGTGAAAACACCAAAAAGGAGTGATCATGCTCCCCTGACATCTCAGGAAGGGAGATGAAAAGCACCAAAGGGAAGTGGGGATTGCTAGCGGGTCTCTGGGCTGAAGGCTCTCATTAGAAACAGATATGCACAAACCCATCAGCATGGGAGATATTACACAAGCACATAACAATAACGCACAGGCTATTAGTGATGATTCTCCCCACAGTCAGTGCAGGCTCAATGTGGTGCACCAGATATGAATTGTATATGCAAGTAGTGATATAACAAACACTATAAATCAATATGGTATTATAAGAGATTTCCAGAAGTCCAGAAGGAGGGTATGTAAACAACAGTCACACATATGCCTTCTTCAGCAGCCAAGAGATAGTCCAAAATCAATCTATTGTCCATTGCTTCACATGTCAGGGAATCCAATGATCCCCACAAGTTTTTGAAATCCTGCAACAGTCTTATCATTTCTCAGAAAATCCAATGATTCCTGAGGGTTTTGAAGTCTAACAATTTTTGATGTCCATGAGTCAAACCCCAGAACTACCATGCTCTTTCAGGGGTGGGCACAGTCAGCAACAGAACCATCTGATATTTCTTGGGTCTTCTCCTTTGTTTCAAGGGTCTGCTCTGTCTTCCTCTGATGGACAAGGTGAATACAGTTCATTGGCACCCATCTGATTCCTTCTCCACCTGTGGAAATACAAGTAAACCCTCTTCCCCAAGCAGTTAACCTATCTGGTCTCTTCCATTCACCATTTTCTGGGTCTCTCCACATCACCTGGAGATTATCTAAAGATAATGGAGCCGCTCACACTGGACATTGCCCTTCCAGTGGGTTATAAAACCTGTCTGCCGGAGCCAGTGCATCTTTGTCAAAAATCAAGAAATTAATAGTATAAAGAGCTAGATTTAGAAGTTTTCTAGGATTACCTGTGACTCCCCCTTTTGATGTCTCTGTTTCTCCTCTCTACTATTGCCTATCCTTGAGGATTAAAGGGTATGCCAGTGGTGTGTAAAATCTTATACTGTGCACAAAAGTGTGCAAAATGTTTAGAAGTATATGCAGGTCTTCAACAACAGCCCTGCCTAAAAAAACGAGGTACTCATTTTTAATCCTAATTGTTGTAAAATGTCTCTTCTCCACAGATTGATGGATATTTTTTCAACTATAAAAGGAGTAAAAACTCCTGTTTCACCTTCAAAAATCCATCTCAAAGGGATAGCGCTAACTTCAGCTGCTATTGATCCCCCTACACCAGACATGTAGGTGTCTGCTTTAATCTTTGGCCAGTGACTGGGCCAATTGGCACCTCTAATGGCTGTACGATCTGCACCTGTGTCTACCAATCCTTCTAATGTTTGTCATTTATATAGATCATGAGCATAGGTCAGTCAGCTGTTACAGCTGCTGTCCAGTATATTCCTGGATTTTATTGCTTGGAGTCAGAATCTGGGCGACTATCACCAGATTTCTTATTAGGAGTCTGTATCAGTAAACCTGATGCTACTACTTCTCCTGGGTCATAAGTCACACATTGTCTACCTGTATAAGTGACTGGGATATTATCTACACATTCCCCAGTTTCCCACATCAGTATATGGATGAACACTGTTTTGTAAGTGCTCTCAGGAGGTGAAATGGTAAAGCCTGCTGTGCCTGGAGGCAAGGGATCCATAGGCTGAAGAGGAACAGATTTCACCTCTCCCAGGGGTATCTCAGTTATCCCAGCTGCATACAACTCTATTCTCCCCAATTGTAATTCCCTTCTCCCATCAGGTTGCTTCCTGGCTGATTAGTCATGTCTGGGTCCTGGACTTCTAGGCACTCCCTGGGTGCACCATTGGCTGCCATCATACCCCAAGTGTTTTTTGCCTTGGGCCCTGGGGCTGAGCCCCTCATCCCATTTCCCTGAATCAGTCTACATTCTGAGGCCCAATGGAAGCCTCTGTTGCATTTTGGACATGGGATATTGTTCTCCCACCCTGTTTTCTCACTCTGTCTCTATACCAACATTGAGCTTTTAGATGCCCTAATTTTCCACACTGAAAGCATTGATGAGTCTCTCTGGAAGTCCCTTCCCAGGAGGGACCCTGTCTCCCCATGTTGGGATTTTGGGAAGTCTGCATCACAGCCTGGCTATAAAAGGCATTTGTGCCCACTGTGGCACAGAGTCTCTAAAGGAGATCCTTGCGCAGTCCTAGTATAATTCTTCTGCAAACTTCATTAGCATTTTCCTTAGCAAGTCGCCTTATCATAATGTCTGTTATTGCATTTTCACCATTAGTTCATATGACAGCTGTCTGCAAACGTCCCACAAAGTCAGCAAAGGGTTCATTTGTCCCTTGTGTTATTTTTGTGAAGGCTTCACCCTTGTCGTTCTTATTGGGAAGCGAAGTCCATGCTTTGCTAGCAGCAGCAGCAGTAATTTGCCCATAAGCTGCTAAGGGGTAATTAATCTGTACTGAATTTCTGCATAAGAACCCACACCTGTTAGTTGGTCACAGGCGGTTGGAAGATTAAGTCCACTATGATTATTTTGTTGGGCTTGTATCCTACAGAGCTCACTATATTCAGAAAGCCACAACAAGTTTTGTCCAGGTTCTAAGCATGTTGTATCTTCTACTTCTGGACCTGAAGAGCCAAACTCTTGAATCACTGGATACATTTCCAATGTATCCTTAAATTCTGGCCTTCTTTCCTGGCTTTAACTACTGCCTTTTGCAATCTAGTCATAGGAGGAGGTGATTGCTGGGGAGAGGAGCTGGTGGTGTCACAGCCCTTCTCACTGCTCCTTCCCACTCCATCCCGGAAGGTGAAGTTGATGAGGGTGTGTCAAGAACCAGTAACAGTGTAGGGGATTGAAGCTGCTTTGTGAGAGCCAGAATCACCACGCCCTTCATCCTCACTTAACTCCCCATGCCCTCTGGTGATATCGTTCTTAATCCCTCCCTTGTCCTCCTCATTTTTATCATACTTCCTCATCTGGCCATTCTGAAAACTTTTCTTTTTTCTATAACTTGCAGAGTTTTTTAAGGCCAATTATATTATGTTGTGTATATATAGTGTTTCTTTGGGAAGTGACTCGGAATCATTATTATTATAATATTCGCACAGGTGATCTCCTCCAAGTTTCCAATTATCTAGGCCTATCTCTACTTCCTTAAAGAACCAAGGGGACATGCGTTCTAATGTATCCAGGAATCCATCAATCTGCTCCCAAGTCATAAATAAGCCCTATCTCTTTATAGTCTGAGTATGCTTCCTGCAAATTTCCTTTGGGCTGGGTTTGAGGTTGGGGGAGAATTTTTTCCCAATATCTGCCCCATTGCAGCTAGAAAAGGTTACTAGTTTAGCCTCTAACAAAGTTAAGTTCCCTGTTTGTCTATTTAAATACTCACCCTATTTCCTGGTCAACGGAGACTTCTTTAGTGAAGTTAGGGTCCTCGGTTTCCATGCTCGGGCGCCAAATGTGACGACCGTGTTAGTACCCAGGACACCCAGAATCAGCTGGAGTCAGGATAAGCAAAAGTCCTTAGTCTTTATTCTTGGTCTTACACTCAGGATTGAACAGGATGGAAGCAGAATCTCTGCGACCATCTTCTCCTTCATCTACTACCAAGAGTGTCTCTGGCTAGTCTTACTCCACTCCCTAGTCCCTCCTACAATCGTCTATACACCAATCATTGAGCCAACACAGGATAGTGGGAAGGACCATTTTCCAAGCATATGCCCAGAGAATTGTCCAATCAGTAGTTAGCCTCAAGTGCTTGGCAGTCCTAACCTCAGTGCATTGAATTCAATAGTTTCAGCCCTCTACACTCTTTGATTCAGCAGTGTTTCTATTTAGTCTTATCACAAAGAGATCATTAAAAAAAAAAAGAAAGAAAGAAAGAAAAAGACCCACATGAGCAAAAATGTTTGTAGCAGCCCTTTTTTTAGTGACAAGGAACTGAAAAGTGAATGGATGCCCACCAGTTGGAGGTATGTTATAGTATATGAATGTTATGGAATATTATTGTTCTACAAGAAATGATCAGCAGGATGATTTCAGAAAGACCTGGAGAGACTTAGATGAACTGATGCTAGTGAAGTGAGTAGAACTAAAAGAATATTATACATGGCAACAACAAGATTATTGAATGAATACCTCTAATGAACTTGGCTCTTCTCCACAATTGGTGCTTTAAGCCAATTCCAAAAGACTTATGATGGAGAGAGCCACCTGCGCCCAGAGAGAAGACTATGGTGAATGAATGTATTTTCACTTTCTTGCTTTTTTTCTTTTTTCTTCCTTTTTGATCAGATTTTTCTTGTACAGCATGAATGTGGAAATATGCATAGAAGAATTACACATGTTTAACATATATTGAATTACTTGCTGTCTAGGAGAGAGGATTTGGGGGAAGTAAGGGAGAAATATTTGGAACACAAGGTTTTGCAAGAGCAAATGTTGAACATTATTTTTGTATGTATTTTGAAAATAAAAAGTTATTTTTAAAAATAATTTTTCAATTAATAAAAATCAATTTTCCTTCCCTTCCCCTTCATTAAAAGGAAAATATTAGAAAAGACATTCTAATTTAAAAAAAGAAACTTATTCCTAAAAAAATAATTTTTACAAATATAAAGTCAAGCCATCAATTTGAATTCAGGAATATGGCATTCAGATTTAGTTACAATTCCACATGAAGATTTTAAACTTTAAATGCATTACAATGAGTTGAGATTTCTGCACCCACTATTTTCTATAAAATTTAAATTTACATTGTGGTAATAAAACAACCACAGTCTCAAATCAGTGATGATTCTAAGCTTTAGAAAGTCCATCTAATCCATCAAAATCCTTCTTTTTCAATAGGTCAAGGTCCTATTGGACAGCAAGCTATTCCTGCTAAAGCTATTGCATTTGCCAAGCAGACTCCTCTTGATTTTAGCATTTCATGTAATCAAGTAACAAGGCATGCATTTCCAACTCTACATGGCATATTGCAACTAGATGCCAGACTTTTGTCAGTGACAATGTAGTCTCCTTTACACACTGGATACTCAAAAAACAAACAAACAAAAAAACCTGGTTTCTGAATTATTATCACTGTAAGGAGAAATTCAAACTTCCAGGGATAGAGCCAAGATAGTAGAGGGAAGCCAAGAAGCTGCTCCAGCTTCCTCAGTTCCCCTTGAAAATTCCAGCTCTGAACAGTCTGGAATAACAGAACTATAAAGAAATGAAATGAAAAAATTTTCTAGCTCAAGATAAGCTAGTAGAACTTCAAGAAAAGACAGCCTCACTGGAATAAGAGGGGTGCTCAGCCCAGCTCAGATGGTGTTTGGGAAAGTCAGTGGGAGGGGATTAATCACAGTGGATCATCAACTGAGACCCTTTATCCTATCTCAATAGCAGAGCAGACTAGTGGGCAACTTCCAAATTGCCATCCTGGGAAACCAGGTATCAACAGGAGAGACTAATTCAGGCTACTTCCAGTGCAGTGAGCAAATTAACAAACACAAAGAATCTCTGTGCTCAAAGTCAAAGCTCAAATATGCACAAGAAGCTTGGAATAGTACTCTTGGTGCTCCAGGACCAGAGCTCGACTTTAAAAGTTACAGAATAGGGCACATAAGAGAAAGGATGGAAGAAAGAAAGAAAATGAGCAGGAAACAAAAAAGAACCTTAACCATAAAAAACTACTATGGTGACAAGGAAGACCAAAACACTAACTCGGAATAGGACAGAATGTCCACATACAAAACTTCAGAAGGGGATATAAATTGGTCTCAATCCAAAGAGCCTTAAGCTTGAAAAAACTCATAAAAGATTTTTAAAGATAAATAGGAGAAATAGAAGAAACATTGGAGAAAAATGAGAGATATACAAGAAAGAGTCAACAGCTTGGAAAAAAAAAAAACAATTCCTTTAAAAAAAAAAATCAGTCAAATGCAAAAATAAAAATCCACTAAAGAAATCAATTCCTTAAAAAATACAATTGGCCAAATGCAAAAGAAAATCCATTTAAGAAAACATCTTTAAAAGTAGAATTAATCAAATGGAAAAGGAGACAAAAATTATGTGAATAAAATGATGCATTAAAAACTATGGAAGTTAAAAACTATATTTAATATCAAGAGTTAGTCAAACAAACTAAAAAGAATGGAAAAAATAGAAGCAAATGTGAAATATTTCATTAGTAAAACAATTGACTTGGAAAATAGATCTAGGAGAGACAATTTTAAAATTATTGGACTATGTGAAAGCCATAACCAATAAAAGAGGCTAGATGGCATTTTTTAAGAAATCCCAAAGGAAAACGATCCTGATATGGGAGCAAAACAGTAGTTGAAAGAATCCATCGATTATCTCTTGAAAGAGATTCCATAAAGAAAACTCCAAGAAATATTGTTGCAAAACTACAAAAGTATAATCTCAAGGAAAAATACTTCCAGAAAAAAAAACAATTTAAGTATTGAAGAGTCACATTCAGGATTATCCAGGATTGGCAGCTTCTACAGTAAAGCACTGGAGATCCTGTGATACCATATTGTGGAAGGCAAAGAAGTTTGGATTACAATAAAAAATCAACTACCCACTGAGACTGGGCATCTTCTTTCAGTGGAAAAGATGGATACCATATTGTGGAAGGCAAAGAAGCTTGGATTACAATAAAAAAATCAACTACCCACTGAGACTGGGCATCTTCTTTCAGTGGAAAAGATGGACTTTCATTGAAGTGGGAAATGTTCAATCATTTCTATTAAAAAGACCAAAACTAAACAGAAAATTTGATGTACAAATACTAGACTCAAAAAAAAGCATAAAAAGGTAAAGAGGAAAGAAAAAAATATTATTTAAAGGTTAAACTGTTTACATCTCTACATTGGAAGATGACACTTGTAACTATTTTTTATCAGGACAGTTAGAAGGGGTATACATAGACAAAGGGTATTAGTATAAGTTGACTTTGATGAGAAGATATTTTTTAAAAATTAAGGAGTAGAAAAGGGATTGTACTAGGAGAAGAAAAAAAGGGGGTATAATGGGATTAATTAGATCACACTTAGAGGTACAAAAGGCTAATTAGAATAGAAGGCAAGAAAGGGTAGAGGATGAGTATTGTCTGAAGCTTGATCTCATCCCTTTTGGCTCAAAGATAGTAATTTATCTTACTTTATAGCGAAGTAGGGGGAGAAAAGGGGAAGAAAACAGAGGGATTGGAGAGAACAGAGGGTAGAAACAGTAGGAGAAAGGGGAGAGAAGGAAGGAGCAGTTATAGAAGGAAGGGCAGGTTAAGGGAAGAGTTGATCAGAAACAAAACACTGGTGAGAAGGAACAAGTTATAAAGAAAGGAAACAAAAGTATATACTGGAGAGAAAATAGGATAGAAGAAAATACACACATAGTCAGCATAAGTGTGAATGTGAATGGGGCAAACTCTCCAGTTAAATAAAAGCATATAGCAGAGTGGATTAAAAGCCAGATATTTCATGTATTTTTTTTTGTTTATTTTAATAAATGGTCATTTATTTATTTATATTTATTTATTAAAATATCTATATAATATTTTACAAGAAACACATTTGAAACAGAGAAATACACACAGAGTAACGGTAAAAGACTGGAACAGAATGCATTATGTTTTAGTTGAAGTAAAAAAAAAAGCAGGGATAGCAATATTAACTTCAGACAAAGTAAAAGCAAATTATATCTAATTAAAAGAGATAAGGCAGGAAACTACATCTTGCTAAAGGGTATCAAGTACCATAGATAATGAACTAATTTCAATACTAAACATACATGTATCAAATGTTATCCAGAACTTAGAGAAGTTAACTGAGTTGCAGAAAGAAAAGCAAAATTATACTAGTGGAAGACTGTGTAACTTCCCTCTCTCAGAAATAAACAAGAAAGAATTTAAGGAGGTGAATAGAATTTTTTTAAACGTTAGGTAGGATAAACTTCTAGAAAATAAATGAATGGGGATAAAAAGGAATATACCTTTTTCTCAGTGGTACATAAGCACCTTCACAAAAATTGACCATGTAATAGCATAAAACCTAACGAATGCAGAAAAGCAGAAATAGTAAAGGCATCCTTTCCAGATCACAATGCAATAAAAATTACATGCAATAAAGGGCGAAGAAAATATAAACTAAAAACTAATTGGAAATTAAATAATCTAATCCTAAAGAATGAGTGGATCAAGCAAAAATTAATAGAAACAATCAATAATTTCATCCAAGAGAATGACAATAGTGAGACAACATATCAAAACTTATGGGATCCAGCCAAAGCAGTTCTTAGGAGAAAGTTTATACCTCTAAATGAATACATGAATAAAATAGAGAAAGAAGAAGCCAATGAATTGGGCATGTAACTAAAAAAACCTAGAAAAAGAACAAATTAAAAATTCTGAAAATTAAAGAGATTAATAAAATTGACAGTAAGAGAACTATTGAACTAATAAAAAATTCAGAGTTGTTTTTATGGAGAGGAAACAACAAAATAGATAAAACTTGTTTTAATTTGGTTAGAAAAAAAAAAAGAAAAAGAGAAAAAACATTTAAAAAGAAAATGAAATTGCCAGCATCAAAAATGAAAAGGGTAAACTTACCACCAATGAAAAAGAAATTAAAGTAATAATTGGGAATTATTTCACTCAACTTGTATGCAAACAAATCTGATAATCTAATTAAAATGAATAAATATTTACAAAAATTAAAAATTGCCCAGATTAACAGGAAAGAAATCAAAATACTTAAATAGTCCCATTTAAAAAAAAAAAAAGAAATTTGAATAAGCCATTAATGAACTCCCCAAGAAAAAATCCCCAGGGCCAGATGGATTTACAAGTGAATTCTACCAAACATTTAAAGAACAATTAATTCCAATACTATATAAAATATTTGGAAAAACAGGCAAAGAAAGAGTCTTGCCAAATTCCTTTTATGACACAAATATGGTGCTGACACCTAAATCAGGAAGCGCCAAAACAGAGAAAGAAAATTATGTACCAATCTCTTTAATGAATATTTTTAAATATTTTAAAAATATTTTAAAATAATTAGCAAAGAGATTAAAGCAATTTATCACCACAATAATACACTATGACCAAGTAGGATTTATACCAAGAAGGCAGAGCTGGTTCAAAATAAGGAAAAGTATTGGCATAATTGGCCATATCAGTAACAAAACTAACAGACATATGATAATTTCAATAGATGCAGAAAAGCTTTTGGCAAAATACAGCATCCATTCCTATTTTTAAAAAAAAGTAGAGAGCATAGGAATAAATGGAGTTTTCCTTAAAATGATAAATGGCATCTATCTGAAAGCATCAACAAACATTATATATAATGGAGAGAAGATAGAAGGATTCCTAATAAGATCAAAGGTGAAACAAGGATTCCTATTAAAACCACTATTTTTGTTCAATTTTTGTGCTAGAAATGTTCGTTTTAGCAATAAGAACAGAAAAAAGAGATAGAAGAAATTAGAGTAGGCAATAAGGAAATAAAATTATCACTCTTTGCAGATGATATAATGGTATACCTGGAGAATGCTAGAGAATAAATTTTAAAAAACTACTTAAAACCATTAAGAACTTTAACAAAGTTGTAGGATATAAAATAAACCCAAATAAATCATCAGCATTTCTATGTTTCCAACAAAGCCCAGAAGCATGAGATAGAAAGAGAAATTCCATTCACAATAATCATAGACAAAATAAAATATTTGGGAGTTTAACTTGCAAGACAAACCCAGGAGCTACATAAACATAATTACAAAACACTTTTCACAAAAATAAAGTCAGGCCTAAACAACTGGAAAAATATCAATTGCTTATGGATAGGCTGAGCTAATATAACAAAAATGATTCTACCTAAATTAATCTACTTATTCAGGACCGCACCAATCAAACTGCCAAACAATTATTTTATAGAACTAGGAAAAAATAATGGAATTCATTTAGGAAAAAAAAAAAAAAGGTCAAGAATATCAAGGAAATTAATGAAAAAATGCAAAGGGAAGTGGCCTAGCAGTACCCAATCTCAAACCATATTCTAAAGCAGCACTCATCAAAGCCATCTGGGACTGACTAAGAAAGAGAGCATGAAGTAATGGAATAAGTTATATATATAAGACATAATAATCAATTATTATAGTAATCTACTATTTGATAAACCCAAAGATTCCTACCTGTGGATAAGAACTCACTATTTGATGAAAATTGCTGGGATTCTCTGTGATCTTGGCCAAATCACAACCCCAATTACCTCAGGAAAAAAGAAAAAGAAAAAGAAAAAGAAAGAAAGGAAATTGCTGGGAACACTGAAAAATAGTATGGCAGAAACTAGTCATAGACCAACATCTCATACACCATACCAAAGTAAGATCAAAATGAGTACATGATTTAGGCATAAACAGTAGTATGATAAATTAGGAGAGCAATGGATAACTTACCTATTAGATATTTAAAGAAGGGAGGAATTTGTAACCAAATTAGAACTAGAAAACATTATAAAATGCAAAATGGATAATTTTGATTACATTAAAGAAGTTTTCACACAAACAAAACCAATGCAGCCAAGAGTACAAGGGAAGCAGAAAGCTGGGGGAAAAAATTTTACAACCAGCAATTATAATAAAGGCCTCATTTCTAAAATATATAGAGAAATGAGTGAAATTTATAAGAATATAAGTCATTCCCCAATTGATATAAATTAATCAAAGGATATAAACAGACAGTTTTCATATGAAGAAATTAAAGCCATCTATAGTAATATAAAAAAAAATGTTCTAAATCACTATTGATTAAAGAAATGTAAATTAGGGGGCAGCTAAGCGGCACAGTGGATAGAGAACAAGTCCTGAAGTTTAAATCTTGTCTCACACACTTAACACTTCCTAGCTGTGTGACCCTGTGCAAGTCACTTAATCCCAATTGCTTCAGCAAAAAGCAAAAAATAAAATAAGAATAAGAAATGTAAATTAAAACAACTCTTGAGGTACCACCTCACACCTCTTAGATTGGCTAAGATGATAGGAAAAGATGATAAATGTTGGAGGGGATGTGGGAAAACTGGGACACTAATGCACTTTTGGTGGAGTTGTTGTGAAGTGATCCAGTCATTCCGGAGGGCAATTTGGCATTATGCCCAAAGGACTATAAAACTGTGCATACCCTTTGATCTCACAGTCTTACAAAGAGATCATAAAAGAGAAAAAAGGATCCATATATACAAAAGTGTTTGCAGCAGCTCTTTTTGTGGTGGCAAAGAATTGGAATAGTGGGTGTCTATCATTTGGGAAGGGCTGGATAAGTTATGCTATATGAAAATAATGGAATATTATTGTTCTATAAAAAATGGTGAACAGGCTGATTTCAGAAGAGCTTGGAAAGATTTACATGAACAGATGCTGAGTGAAACAAGCAGAACCAGGAAAACTTTGTACAGAGCAACAAGATTGTAAGATGATCAACTATGATAGACTTGGCTTTTCTCTGCAATTCAGTGATCCAAGACAATTCCAATAAATTTTGAACAAAAAATAACATTGCATCCAGAGAGAGAACTATGGAGACTTAATGCAATTTGAAACACACTATTTTCATTATTTTTTCCCTTTTTTTTTCTCATGGTTTTCTTTTTTGTCCTGAGTTTTCATATGGAAATACGAAAAAAGTGAGTGACCATGTATAGACTAAAAAAAATAAAGACTAAAAAAAATAAATATATGCAAAAAAAAGAAATTTGATTTTTTTCTATCAGCTCAGGAAATCTCTTATTTCCAACTTTTCTAAAAGCTGCATAATAATGACATACCCTAAATTGGAGTGCAGCATCACACTCCATGAAAAATGGTGTAAGGAAGCAGGAAGTGATTCTTTAAAAAACTCTACAAAGAATTGTTCAATCATTTCTTCAATTGCTGCTGACTTGTCGGGTCAAGAATTCCCCTAGGATTGAAGGGGGGCAGAATGATTCCCCAAAGATCAATACAGATTTGATGATCCAATTTCTGGTCCAGTGAACTGCTTCTTAGAAATGAACTAAGGCTTAGGGGTATATCCAAATGATTCCAAAGCTGTACAAAAATTGTTGATTTGCTATTTATCTCATAGCCACCCTTATCTGGAATCATTTGTCACTTTTTCAATGAAGTCTGATCTACTTTGGAGGCAAATATACTTTGGAAATTTAGGATTGACTATATCATTGCATTGGTTATCTAAGTAGTTTCCTAATCCATCATTCACTCTTGGGATAGGGTGGTTGAGTTGTATTTGGTGCTGATCTCAATTTCTTTAGCTCTTATTGCTGGCTTCTGCCTCTCTTAATGTGCCTGTGCTTATTGTTGGCAGCTTTTAGCCTTCATAGATGGTTATGACTCACAGTTCTGCCATCTTCAAGCTGTGTTGGAGGGTCCTTGGTCACAGCAATGCAGTCTGAGTTTTCAAACTCATGAGACATTTTTAATCAGAGGACTGTGGGTTTTTATCTACCTGGTGAAACCATAAGGAAATAATCACGTGACAAACTTTCATAAACATTTAAGACCATTAAACACTGGAAAGGATTTTAAAAGTTATCTAATTTATGGCTTCTAGACCACTCAGCTGATAAAGGATGTGGATTACTGGTTTCTTTTATTTTTATTAAAACTTTTTATTTTTCAAAATGTATGCATGGACAATTCTTCAACATTAGCCCTTGCAAAATCTTGTGTTCCAGTTTCCCCCCACCTTACTCCACACCTTTCTCTAGATGGCAAGTAGTCCAATATATGTTAAACATGGTAGAAATATATTAAATCCAATATATGTATACATATTTATACAATTATCATGCCACACAAGGAAAAAAAAGAGAAGCAAAATAAAATGCAAGCCAACAATAACAAAAAGAGTAAAAATGCTCTGTTGTTATCCACAGCTCTCTAGATGTAGAAGGCTCTCTTCATCACTGAACAATTGGAACTGGTTTGAATCATCTCATTGTTGAAGAGAGCCAGGTCCATCAGACTTGATCATCATATAATCTTGTTGCTGTACAGTGATCTCCTGGTTTTGCTCATTTCATTCAGCATCAGTTCATGTAAGTCTCTCCAGGCTTCTCTGAAACCATCCTGTTGATCTTTTCTTACAGAATAATAATATTCCATAATATTCATATACTGTAACTTATTTAGCCATTCTCCAACTGATGGGCACCCACTCAGTTTCCAGTTTCTTGCCACTACAAAAAGGGATACCACAAACATTTTTGCACAAGTGGGTCCATTTCCCCACTTTAAGATTTCTTTGGGATATAAGCCCAGTAGTAGCACTGCTGGATAAAAAGGATACGCACAGTTTGACAACTTTTTGAGCATAGTTCCAAATTGCTCTTCAGAATGGTTGGATTTGTTCAGAATGTGGATTATTTTTTCCAAAGGGTCTATTCGATGATGAATTTTCTTTTCTTTTCTTTTTTTTTTTTTAATTTTCACTAATCCCTACCTAAAATTTAGCATTTCCTAGAATTATGAATGCAAGCAACAAACATCATTCTGAAAAGTGGTCCCTGGTTTCCACCAGGCTGCTGCAAGGATCTATGTAGCTAAAACAAAACAAAAAAACAATTCAATCTAATTCAATCCTATTATATCAGAGTTGAAACAGGAATCAAATATTCCTGAATGCCACATTCTACTGTTTCCCTAGATTTGTTATATGAACAGATTCCATTGGGGTCAGTATACTAGAGAGATAAAGGTAATGCATTAAAGGTAATGCATTGAAGGTTATGGTTGACACTAGAACTCTGCTCTTCCAAGCTTAAGAGTTCTTTGTCAATTAGCATGAATTAGTGAAAGAAAATGGAGGAAAGCAAACCACCTTTTTGTTAAGCCACAAACGAACAGACCAAATTCACTGTAATAAAAATTTATTGACAGTGTGGTCATTTCCTGTTCAACTAATTACAATAAAAAAAATTTTTTTTGGAGTCCTTTATAACATTTATAAACTGCAGCTAGTAATAATTCACTGTTTGTCCTGTTTTATAGTTCTCATGTTAATTTGGTCTTTAGATACATCTTATAGTGGGTATCATGGTATAAAAAAGATGAATCAGATAAAGCATTCTTTCTTTGCTTATCCATATAATTTTTTATTAGTTTTTGTTGTCTATTTCATTAGTAAGTTTTTACAAATCTATCATTTCTCTGGGAAAACCCAGTAGGTTCCTTCACAAATCAAATAATAAAATTTGAAAATTCAAGATGGAAATGGAAAGAATTTTGAAATTTATTCTAAGAGTGGTTCATGGATCTATAAAATTCTTCTCAGCTCTTAGTGGTCTCTTTCTTTAAATACTTGATGTTATATAGCAATCTGACTGCAGATGCCCCCAGGTACTTGCCAAAGTAAAATACAACAAAAACAAATAACTCATTTCAGTTTCCCTAAGAAATATCAAATATTAGGGCAAACTTTTCGACTAGATTTTAGAAATGTTACTTATGTAGTTTATTAATATTGCTAGATAGTATTATAAAATTCTGGGAAGCAAATATGCAGTTGGACAATATAAAATAGGATACCTAAGTTTATGTCTTCAAAATGATGGCAGTTACAAGTAAACTTTAGTCAAAATACACATAAGTAGGTCTCAAATTCAAGATTTCCCATTAAAATTAAAAGTTATAATTCACAAATTCTGATGAATCCATTTCCAGGAAAAAACTGAATAGCAAACTCCCAAGAATCATCCCACATGTTACTTCCATAACTTAGCTGGTTCATAGATCAAGTGTGTGTTTTTTTTTTTTTTAATTTAAATATTGGACCTATAGGGAAGAGAACTCCTTCTACCTATGCGGATCAAAACCTGCTTGAAAATTCTTGTCTCAGAGTTACTTGGGCCCTTATTTTTCAATCAGCATGTATCAGAGTTGGCAATCAAATTCAGGGTCTTTCTAATGCTGAGACTATCCCTCTAATAGTACTTATACCTAATATTCCAGATAGTTTAAAAAAAAAAAACCCTAAATAAATTCTCAAACAATACATAATAAAAAACAGTAAGTGAAAGAAAATTGGAAGTCAAATTTCTTTTTCTGTATTTGCTTAATGCACTACAGAAAAGCTATTTTCTTCTCAAGATCTAATTTTGAATAGTAAATTCATTTCAACAAAATTATATATGGTAAAAGTATATTAAATATGTAAGGATATTCATGTATTTGTATTTTTGTGCATTTTATAATTCTCTCTAGTTAGTAAGGTTTGTTCTGTGCATGTCATAACATATATACATATACATCAGGACTGAGATAGGTCATGTCAGTACTTTGGGAACTGTAATTGCATTGTCATTTCCAAGTAGATGAAAAATAATAGGTCAGTACATAGTTTCAAAAACAACTTTATATTAGTCAATAATACATTTGTGGGTAGTACTTTTTTGCCTTAATATATTTTCGATGTTTATTTTTTTTAAGCCCCTAAAAATTCAGTATTGTGGGATAGCTGGGTGGTGTAGTAGAACCCATGTTCAAATTTGGGCTCAGACCTATGTGATTCTTGGGCAAATCACAACTCCAACTGCCTCCAAAAAGAAATTCAGCATTGGGAAATTCTTTCATTGTTGTGTCTTAATATGGGAAATTAACATACCTTTACCAACTGGTATCTCTACCAATGGCAACTGTTCTGCAGCTGCTTAGGAGTCTTGAAATGTTAAATGACTTTGCCCAGGATTATACAGTCAACATGTGTAAAAGGTTTGGCTTGAAATCAAGTATTCAAATTTTGTATTTAAAACTATTTTTAAGAGGAACTTGAAAGTTCAAATAGAATAAAGAGCCTAATATATAAGGATATTATGCAGTCATTAAAAGTTATGTAAATTTAATTATATCTTCCAGGAAATTAAAAGATCTCTACACAGTAGGAATTCTTCTTAACCTTTTATGTCATGGATTTGGTAAAGCTCTATTCAAAATAAGAATAAATATAAAAATAAAAATAAAAATCTTTTAAATATATAAAATACTCAACATTACAACAACAATCAATTATATTGAAAGTTATAAAAAATTTTAAAACAAGTTCACCCTTTGCAAGTTAAAAATCTTAGATATGGTGGTAGCTAGGTGGTGTAGTGAATAGAGCACCAGTCCTGAAGTCAGGAGGACCTGAGTTCAAATTTGGTCTCAGATACTTACACTTCCTAGCTGTGTGACCCTGGGCAAGTCACTTAACCCCAATTGCTTAGGGGGAAAGAAAATCTTTGCTATAGATAAAAATTCACTTTAAAAAAGCTCAGCTTTGTTTACACATCAATACATTATACTTTCTTCAACTCTTTTCTGTTCCACTGACAATCTATTTACATTAAAAATAAAGTCTTGCATTTAAGCATAAACTACATGAATTCATAAAATATCCAATAATTTAGTATATTAACTGATTTGTAATGATTAAACAGTAAGTATACACTGGTGTGGAGAACATATGAGCTTTTAGTCACATTTATTAGTTCATGACTAAATATGAGACACCTATAGAAACATTAGAAATGCTTGTATCCCCAAATATCTAAAAGCTCTAACATTTATTAAGTTTGCCAATTTTAAATAAGTTCCATTCAAAATAATCTTTATGGCTTTTACCATAGAAGGTCCAATATGACATTTGCTGGATAGGTAGAAATACTATGTCATTTCCTTTCAATCATGAAAAAAAATTGGTGGACCTAAAAAGCAGTAAGCTAATTGATGCAGATTACAAAAAAAAAAAAAATAGGTTCTATAGTTATTCAGCTATATCACATAAACCTCTCCAGTTATCACTTATAAAAATCAAGATTCCATTTTTATTAAAATGGTAATTTATTCTAGAATGATTCCAGTCAAATTCTGAAGTTTCTCTCATTTTCTAAAAGTTTATCCTTTAAAATATTTCCTAATTTAAAAAAGATCAATCTTTTTATATAAGCAAACAGGCCATTACTTTTATAAGAATTATTTATTATATATTATTGTAAAGTGGATGTTTAATACAGTACTGTGCATAAGATTCTCTCATTCTCAAACAGAAATGAACTAAAAGACTAAGCAAGTGGAACACAGATTTTTTAAAAAGGGTCATTGTGCAGAGAATTTTCCATTAACAACATCTATGTGGTAAATGTTCTTCTCTTACTTAATTCTGAATATATGGCTATTTCCTTTTTCACATAAATTTTGGATTCTTGCCAAAAAAAAATAATTCTCACAGTAATTCTCATGTTACATAAATATTCTAACTAAATGTAGCACAGTAAGATTTAAATCTAGCCCATTCTAATGTAACAAAAATGTGTGATGAATTGAACATAATACATCCAATAACAGATTGAGTCTATCTACAATTAAAATAAAAGAAAAAGGTTATCAACCCTAACATATTTTTAATATGTTATGATTTTTAACTTAGCCGTTATAAATTTCCAATTGATTACCATTTTGTGCAATAAAATCATGTTTATCAAGAGCAGAATGTGAACAAGTTGAAAAATAAAAATCATAGAATCATACCTGAACTTTTCATACTGGAGAAATACTGTATTATCATTTGCTGATGATTATATTTAAAGGCAAAACAGACCTGAAAACTCTGAAGCATTTCATTTTGGGTTCTCCCTATCTAACAGGAAGATGGCATCTTCCTGATTTGCCAGGCAGGGCTACCTGATGGAAAAGATGAAGCCTTGCTTTTTTTTTTTTTTTTTCCCAAAGTACAGTCAATATTTCAATTGCCTTATTATACAGGTAAAATAAATTTGAGATGCTAATCAGCTAAAGGGCAAACATTTTTTTTTTAAATTTCACTTATAAATTTATCCCATTACTGTTTATAAAAATATTTTCCTATAATTAAAAGGCTCCTGTGTCCTTGGAAGATTTTGACTTTTAATATTTTACATGGACTAAAAATTTACAAAGAAACCAAATAATCACGCAAAATACCAAAAAAAAAAAATAAAATATTTGCATTAGTCAAGAGTTCCAAAGCAGCTTAAAACAGTGACCCAGAATTTAACTGTCAGCTGTTTATTATAATATTTTTTGCCCATATATCTTTAAATCAAATATAACTGTAGTGTTGATGATTGATATTCAAATGACTATCAAAAATATATATATATAGTTTTGGCATCTCGTAAAAATTTTAATAAGTACTGAAGGAGTAAAAAGGCAGAAAAGTACAGGAGTCCACATATCCTTTTTGTTAAATTTAATTTGTCATATGTAGAAGATATCTATATACAATCAGTGTGCACTGTAACAGTTTCTATTAAAAGTCAATCAGTTCATCTAAAATATTAACTGGCTGCATAGCACATTTGACATTATTGCCCACATTAAAAAGGAAAACAAATGGATTTACAATAAATTTTGGCTGATTTGGGTTCTGATGTGTTCACAAAAGTATTTTTTAAACCAATGCATCTGAAAAAAAAAGTTTTCAGAGCATGCAGTTTAGATAGTACATGTCCATTACTACAAACAATCACAACACTGGCTTTTAAAAAAATGTATCTAATAAAATATTCAATATAAAAGGAATCCTAAGGGATAATATAATGGAATAATGTTCTTTTCCCCCATTTTTACATTCTAAACAGTGATTCCATCTAGACAATTTACTAAAAAATGCTGTTAATACATTGATTTTTGTCCTTTTTTTAAATGACAAGGCCTGAGTTGTTGGGGAAAGGAACAATTAAAAAAAAAAAAGCCTGAGGGGGAGGGAAGGAAAGCTCATTTAATTAATTTACAATAATTTACAACTATTTTATTTTGTAAAAAGGCATTACAATTTATCACAAACAAGAATTCCTGGATATTTTACAGTCATAGGTACAGAATTTAAATATTCAAGCTTGTGATGAGAAGCGGCAAGGTGGTCGCAGTGTACAATGTAAACAAGTAGCTTTGGAAAGTGAACAAAGTCCTTGAGAGTTCTTTGCTAAAGAAAAACAAAACAAAACAAACTCTTCATTCCTTCCTGAAACATGATTACAGGTCAGTGTGTAAAGTTCATTTACAAACATAATTTAAATGGAGTTCAGCCTAAAATCACTGACACAAAGAATTTTATCCAGTCTAAATGGGGCAGTGTTGAGGTCCCTGTAAAAAGTAAACATCTTCCATTATTTAAAAAAAAAAAAGTGTTACAACATTATGTAACACAGTGCAGCATAATCCTTAAATACAAAAATATTTTTCTTCTGTTGGGATAATAGACCTTGCATCCTGGAAAGAAGTAACAATACTGCTACTGATGGAGGATCCTGTCCATATCTTTCAAGTCATGTAAGGCAATTACTGTGGTAGTTTACGATATATGGCTAAAAGAAAGTCCAAACAGGCAATGTCAGTATTTGTTATGTTTTCCGGCTACTCCAAGTATGCTCAGGTGTACTTTTGTGATCAGATGAATGTTCAAATGGAGATCTGTGACCTAAAGGAGATCTTGAGCCATATGGAGACCTCTGATCTAATGGTGACCTAGGGCCACTACTGGAAGCTCTGTGGTCCATCTGCCAATCTGAATGATACCGATAATCCCTTGAAGTTTTATGGTGTGAATATTCAGAACTTGATCGATGGTCTGAGTGTAACCGATGATCTGAATGAGAACGGTGCTCAGAATGAGATCGGTCTTTTAAGCTTCCTTCCAAAACTGATCTGTGATCCCTACTTCTATGGTCATCCATTTTTCTGTGTTTGCTATCATTGTAATATCTGATGAGAGAAAAATAAGTTTATTAGTCAAAATTAAGGAAAACACATAAAATTATCTATCATGGAAAACTACTCATTCACATCAGGAACTATAAATTCTTGGCATAAACTCATAAAAGCCTAATAATAAATATTTAATTATAATAAAATAATAAAAACCTAACCTTGAAAAAAAAAAACAACTAAAATAGCTTTTTATGTAATCAACTAACAAGTACTTCCTATGTGTTTATCAGGCAAAACTGAAATGACAACTGAGGAAAACATTAATTCTTGACATCGAAACCTTGTATGATAAGTATTGCTTCTTTCAGTGCATTCATTTTAAGCTTTTGTAAATCCACTTTCGTTGTAATGTAGAGGTTATTCACAATAGTGCATGATTTTCTAAAATCAAAAATATCAAGGGGCTTGAGAACTGGAACCAGACCTTGAATATCAAGTTGTCCAAGACCTTTATTTTAGTCCATGGCTATAACTGATTTTTAAGTTCTTCAAGATGAACTTTAATAAAATACAACAGAAAGAATTTTTTTTTAACAAAAGAAACACTATTATTAGCACAGAGAACAAAATACACATTATTTCACAATAAATTTATTGAACTGATTTCAGAAAGATTATATGACTCAGTAATTTTGTGTTCTGTAACTTCATTTTAAAAAACAGAGAAAACGGAGAAGGAATTTTTTTTCCCCCTTCACAAAATGTCTTTTATAAAATAACTGGCAAAGTTTACCTGCTTTCTTGTTTGTAATGATCCCATTCCCGGTGATCTTTACCATTGCTAAAGGATGAATATGATCTTTTCCTGGACTCATTCTTTTTGTAAGCATCTCCTTGATGCCTATCTTTGTGGTCATGATATTGAGACAAATGTCTATCGGAAGAATAACTGTCCCTGCTGCTGTCATCATGATTTGTATTCTCTTTTAGTCTTTCCACATCTATGTAAAAAAGAAAAAAAGTCTGACTTGCGTTTACAACATTAAAAAAGTCTAAAGGGAATAAAACGAACTGAAATAATGATACCTCCAATTCCCATCACCCCCAAAACAAAGTTCATTTCTTAGGGAGCATTACTTTTTTTTTGACTGAATGTGAAAATAAATAATGGTATTTTTTTCCCCACTATTTGCACAGTTGCTATGAAATGTCATTAAATTTTATTAAGAATAGTTATTCATAAATATGGAAAGTGGCAAAATTGTTTCGTTTTTGGCTAAATTCATAGTCTGTGATACATAGAGCCTGGGGAAAAGCAAACATTTATGCTAAAAAAAAATTTTAATAAGTTTTTATTTAATTAAGCTACCTTAATTATTAACCACATGCTTATAGTTTTCAGTAAATAAAATAACTCTTCTTATTGAAAATTATTACTAAGAAATGACTTAGGAAATATAGCTGATATATGACATATATTCATGAGAAAATATTTAGCACCAATATAGAAAACACCCCAGATGACAAAAATAACATGAAAACACTCATTAATGAGAACTATACAATTTTAGATCAAAACCAAAGTGTCTTAAAATGTATACAAAATATTTATTTAGACAACAATAAGTAAAACTAACCTGGATTCCTAATCATATGCGTATTCATGCTGCTGCTGTTTTGGTCATTGTTTTGCTGCAATAAATATATACATGTAAAAATCATTAAAAACATTTTTTGAAATAATTTTCAAATATTTCCTAGAAAAATCCATCTAGGAAAAGTTGATGAATTTTTGTGCACTCATTTTATTGTTTTATTAAAGCATGTCAATTAAGTTTCTTCTGTTTCTTTAGGACTGCTGTGGCATTCAGTGAAAAGAGCCCAGGTTTTGAGTTAAAGGGTTACCTGGATATGAATCCAGGCATTTCTACTTAAGCAAGTACTTCACTATTCTGGACTTTAGCTTCCTTGTGTGTAAAGTAAAGGGACTAGGCAGTTTCATGAGTACGTCTGTGATCAAATCAAACCATCACCATCTGTGAAGAGGGATAATTTTGCTTTTTTGGGGGGGTGTGGGAGGGCGGGAAGGAACAATGTTTACCTCATTTTTTTTCTCGGTTTTTACTGCTGTAGTCAATATTTTAATATTAAGTCAAATTAATAGTGAAGAAAAAAGCATGCTTGCTTTGCTTCTAAAATTCACTGAGAAAGCTTTCATAGCTTGTTTTTGATCCAAGATACAAGCTTCTTATGTGTAAAATACCATGCCTTTTCATTTTAGGAATCATGTATTTTCTTGAAGGTACTTTCTCAATTTATTTATGCAATCATGTTGTTTTTATTGTTTGGATGATTAATTATGCTGTTTTCCTTTTGATAAAAGTATACTTGCATTCCTTTCACAAATTCAACCTGAACACTCATAAAGTATTTACCAAATGCCTATTACATACTAGGTATGATGCAAAGGATACAAAAAAGAAAAAAAGAAAAAAAAAAGAAAAGGAATATCTCCTTCCAGGAAGCTTACATTCTGTCATTTCATAAGGACTATTTTTGGGATTAAGATACTATGTCTTCTAAAATTTTTGAATATAACAACATTCATTTGTAAGATTGCTCTAGAGTTATCTCAGTAGTGTGGGATTTTATTTCCTATTCCTGAATTAGTAACATTGTTCTTCAAATGTATGAGAATATTTATTTATATATCCTTAAGAGATGAGTAATCCATTTGTAGTTCATTTATGGCATGCTCCATTTTTCTTGGTTGATTAAGATTTCTTTCTTGCCTTATTAATTTGGTCACTTTATATTTTTATACATTTAGTCATTTTCTTTAAATTCTCAGTTTTGCAGGATTATTTGTGCTCAAGACACCAAATCTCACCTTCCAGGGCCCTATTCAGTATTAGAACCTCAAACATCAAACTTCTTGCCTTTAAGGACCCCCTTTAGGAATAAAACTTTTAACACTAGACTCTAAGATATGACTCCATATTCAGGATATCATCTAGTTTTGTATTATCTCTTGATATCATGGGGTGAAATAACTGATGGTTAATGTGGATTTCATTCAAATCCCCGTACCTACCTGATTACCTGATTACAATTTATTTTTAGAGTTGAATGCCTAGTTATTAAATTTATCTTCTACCCTGGTGTTTTAAGAGAATTTAATGATTCTTTTTCTACCTTCATAGGACCCTGGAAGGCAGAAATCCCTATTATCAAAAAGTTCAAATCACTGTCTTCTAGCTAGTGCTAGAGAAAAGAAAACACATTTTTTATAATTTTGGATACATGCTATTAAAAGTTTTTTATTTTGTTTGCAGGAACAATTCAAGATAAGGGAGAAACATCGGCTAGCTCAAAGAGAATAATATCTTTTAAAGAGTCGTGTTCCACAAGTATTTAGAATATACAAAAAACACATTCATTATGAATCCAAAACCAGTCATTGGTCTTGGGAGGAGTTTGTTGGTTTCGGGGGAGGAGAAAAATTTCCTAATCTACTAGTCTGTCACTGACCTTTGAAATCTAAGAGTAGAAAATCATATATATAGCTAGGCTTGCTCAAGAAATGAGGTAAGGGGCCACAAAACATGGATATTAGATGTAACTACAATGAAATGGAGATGTATTCTAAAATGGTATCACTCATGTCAAGAAAGGGAAAATACAGTGTTTACTTCTATTACCACACTAATAAATTTCTATTTCTCCTTCCCTAATCCTAATGACTGAAAGTTGTTTGTTACTTGCTATCATATCTCAGCCCTATCCCTTCCCAAGTCCCTATCCTACCTATGCTCCCATTCTTCCATTTTGTAATATGGAACCACAGAAGTTTATTTTATCATTATTATACTTCTTCCTCTGACAAAATCTCAATCTTTTTAGATTCCTGGAGAATTTTTCTCCTCATCCCTTGAAGCCCCATTGGCATCCTTAACCATTATTTTGAATCCAACACACTGGCTAAAAGAATCAGAAATATTCTTTGCTTCTTGAAGCTTTCAAACATTCCCTTTCTTATTAACAATTTTTCTATGTGTTTATATCATCTTACCCAGATCCTGAGTGCTGTTATCAACTGGGTAGCTAGTACCAACACCTGCCCCCTCAGGTCATTTTCTTCTTTTATTAAGGCCAAAACTAAGTCCATGGTCCTTACCTCCTCTTTAGTTTTTGTTCCAGCATGGAAACTTAAATTAGGTAGTGATGTGCCCACAAATATCCTAGTATTCCAACTGATTAATATCCTAAACCAACATGCGCTTTCCTTTCACTACACTGCAGCTATATACTGGAATGCATCTTCATTAATGATCTGAAATTCTATCTGATTCTTACTCTCCTATCCTTCCCTGTCTCCCTTTAACTCACCCCCTTAAAGCTATTATTAAAGCTGTATTCATAGAAACTATTATATGATCTTTCTCCTTCTTGACCACAGTTCAACAATCCTGTTTTGACTTTTTACCTGGAAAATGTTGACCTATAATAAGTTAATTTAATTATCCATTCTCCTTCAACTCAAATATCTTGCCTCACTAGTTCCATGCTGTGTGAAATCTGGACCATTTGCCTTCTCTGTTTACTCCACAACACATGTTGTCAAGTGTTTGTGTATAGTAAGTTGGACAATTATATCAAAAAGATCCATTACAAACTGATGACTTTTCTTTTTCACTAATCAGCAACTCTATCAAACCACCTCTTTTCTCTTCAAGTCTCCTGTAACATGTTTTTTCCCCTTCCTCTCATCTAAATATCATGCCTCATAGAAAATGGTGCAATCCATTCTAAACTTCTCTCCCACTCCACATCTCAACTTTCAATATTAATCCCCCTTTAACCATTTTCCTTTGTGTCACTCTCTGACAAAGGTGGTCCTTCTTGCCAATGGTATATTTTCTTATAAACTATTAACCCCAACCACATGCACACATTGTATAGAGCTCTGGGTTTGAAATGAGGATGAACTGAAATCCAGCCTTATAAACTTATAGCTGTGTGTGTCTAGGCAAGTCATTTAACTTGTGCACATCTCAGTTTCCTTAATTGGAAAATGTGGATAATAATCACACCTATAGCTCAAGGTTTTCATAAGGACCAGTACTTGCAAAGCATTTAGCACAGTGCTTGGCACAAAGAAGATGCTTAATGATAAAATTCTTTTCTCTTATTCCTTCCTCTCTACTTTTTCCCCTCACATTTTCTCCAAGCATTCACCATTCCTTATCTTTTAGTCATCAAGATGATAAGACTAGAAAACCCAATGACAGTAAAAAAAACTAAACACAATGACCTCCCATCCCTTGAACTTCCATTTCTTCCTAGGCTAGCTCCCCTACACTAGCCATTCTCTCCTTTTTCCTCATTTTGACTCCATGGTGAACCAATCACTTCTACAATGTCCTCCTTTCCTAAATCCTTACTCTCTCTTTTTTTTTTTCTTTTTTATTCTTATTTTGCTAATTATACTCTGCCAAGCCTGAGCCTTGGATTACTGCCCCCATTCACTAGCTTCACTACTATGCATATGCTGCTGAAGGAAGCTGAAAAAAATCATGAAACTGTTCTGGGTTTGCTATAGTTAGACAATTTTTCTACAGTTTCCTTATCAACTCTCCCCAGCAGCTCCTTTTCATTCTTTACCAAATCTCTCATTGCTCCTTTTCCTGAATTCTCTCTAAGAATTCTCAGATTTTACAGGAAAAAAAAAACAAAAACTGAAATCATTCATCTTGAACTCTCTCCTCTATCCCTCATTTCATATCACTCAGATACCTTTTGCCTCTGTGCTATTTCACTGTTCCATAAAAAGAATCCCTCCATCTGTTCAAGCAGAATATCATTCCACTCTGTCTCCTCTGGGATCCCACTCCTATCATTTATTTTCAATCTCTCCTTATCGTCTCATTCTTTACTGCCTACAAATACAACCCTATCACAATCGTCCTAGAAAGAACAAAACTCCTCACTTTCTTCATCATTGCAATCATTTTTTGTCTAAAAGAGTAGGTGCCTCTATGTTTTCTTTCCTTTTTTTCTTCTTATTATACTGCTTACAATTCTTACAATTTGGGTTTTAACCCTATCATTTCAATGAAACTTCTTTCCAAAGCTACCAATGATCTTTTAGAGATCAAATCCATTGGCCTTTTCTCAATCATCATTTTCCTTTAACTTCACCCTTTGATATGTTTTTGACATGCATCATCCTTTCCTTGACCGTAGGGTTTTTAAGATATTATGCTGTTTGTATCCTGATCCTCTCTCCTACCTAACTGTTCCTTCTTTTTCTTTTGCTGGATTTTCATCCAACTTATACTTTCTGTCCATAAGTGTTTTTCCCCCCTCTGTATGCTTAGTTAGCAATCTCAAACTCACATAAATTCATTACGATCTGGATTACATACTAGTGATTCACAAATCTACCTATGCTGCCCTAAACTGTCTTTGATACTTCTCAAATAATGTTCAGTAGATATTTAAAACTCAACATATCCAAAATTATCTTTCCTCCCAAATACGTTTTCCTCTTAGCTTCCCCATTTGTGCTGTCGATGAGATCAAGTACTTCAGAAGGTTCATAATCTAAGAATCATCCATGAAAATTTACTATCTTTCACCTTCCATATCCAAACTGTTGCAAAGATTTGTTGATTTCACCTCCATAACGTCTCACAAATAATCTCTTTTGATACTGCCATTCCTTTATTATAGATTCTCACCATCTGAAGGCCTGTACTTACTGTTTTAGAATACTGATGGGTCTGCCTGACTGAAATCTCTATCCACTACTGAACCACCAAAACAGACTTTCTTAAAATCCATGTTAGCTCATGTCAGCGCCTCTTTTCTCAAATTCTAGTGTTTCCTCCAAATCCTGCTTGACAATCAAGCCCCTTTGAAGTGCCTTCCTACATTTCCAGTCTTCTTATACCTTACTTCTTACCACTTACTCTGCAATCAAGTGACATGGCTTACTGGCTATTTCATGAACAAAACACTATCTCTTGGCTCCAAGCATTTTCCTTGGATGTTCCCCATTCCTAGAACATTTTCTCTCCTTAATTTTGCACACTTCCTTAAGTTTTCAACTAAAATTCTATCTCTTATAGGAAGCTTTTCCTAACTCCTCTTTACTTCTGTTTCTATGCTGTATAAAGCTTGCGTGTATATATTTTGTGCATGTGGTCTGGTAAGATTGTGATTAGATTGTGATATCCTTGAAGACAGGGATGTCTTTTTGCTGTCTCTTGACTGTCTTTTTGTATGCCAGTACTTAGCCCAGTACCTGGCATATAGTAAGCACTTAAGCAAATGTTTACTGATTGACTGATTAAAGCAATTAGTAACTTCAATGAAGTAATAAGGGTACAAAATATGTCCACAAGAATTAACAGCGTTTTTATATATCAATAACAAAATGTGGGAGAAAATGAGGGAAAGAAATCCCATTTTAAAAAACTACAAAGCAAATAATTTATCTGGCAGTCAATCAATCAAGATGTATTCAAGATATAAATATAATTTACACAAAATTCTTTAAAAAATAAAGAATGAGTTAAATAACTGAAGGGATATATTCACTTTCTCATGATTGTGCTGTTACAATAAATGTTATAATGCTTCCAACATTAATTTGCATATTTTAGTGTATTAACAATCAAGTTACAGAGGGAATACAAAAGAGACCTAGATAATGGACTAACAAATTCATTTGGAGAAGAGAGATCTAGAATCTCAAGGGAAATAATATTTAAAAATTTAGTATTTGTACATCTGAAATTATACTACAAAACAATAATCACCAAAACTGTTTGGTACTGGTTAAAACAAAATAGAAATGTAAATCAGCAGAACAGATTAGATAATTAAGAAACAGAAATACTTAAAACTAAATAACTCAGTGTTCAATAATCCTGAAATACTGAATTATATGAGGAAGTGCTTTCTCTCTTTGACATTTGCTGGGAAATTTGGAAATGAGTTTAGTATAAATCAGATTTAGTCCAATATCTTATCTCATATATCATAAAAGCCCAAAATGTTTCTGACCTAAACAATAAATCCACATAATTAAAAAAAAAAGTTTAACCAGTAAAGATGGCTGAGGAAAAACTCTTAACCAAATGAGGGTTATTTCAAATACATGAAAGTAAAAATCTTTGCATTCAACAAAATCAATATGAGTAGGATAAAGGGGAAGGATAGTAAGAGGTCTACATCAAATATCTCTATTCAAGAAATTAGCACAAATATAAAAGTTCAAAAGCCATTCCCCAACAGATAAATTGTCAAAGGATATTGGCAAATCCCTTTCAAAAGAATTGCTAACTCTTAAGTAACCATGAAAGACTCCTCCAAATCACTAATAATAAGAGAAATGCAAATTAGAACTAACCTGAGATTTGTCTCATATACAACTGTGAACAAAAACTGCAAAGATGGGAATAATCAATGTTCAAAGAAAGAAAGAAAGAGAAATACAATACATTGTAGAGTTGTGAATATGTCTAGTCATTCGAGAGCAATTGGCAATTATGTCAAATGACTAAAATGTTCCTAATATGATGAAGAGGTCCATACCCAAGGAGGTCAAAGGTAGAAAGCAGTTTTCCTCTACTATACTTCATACTAGTCCTCTTTTGTAAAGAATGGGAAGAAAAGTCCATAATTATTAGTTCAAGGATGGACAAAACCAATTGTGATATATAATGAAAAAAACAGTTTTTTATATATATTTACATATATATAAAGGAAATGAAGTATTAAGAGAATCAATGAAGACAGAGGAGCTGATGTAAAGAGCAGCAAGCATCATATATATACAATGACTATAACAATGTAAATGGAAAGACTAGGGGAACCAAACACTGTAATTATAATGACCAAATGATCCCAAAGAATGGAAATGTATATCTCTCCCGCCTTTTTTTTTGGGGGGGGGGAAGGGGGAGAGGTGAAGGAGATGTAATGTTGGTTAGTTTTGCCAATACTTTTTTTTCTCCTTTCCTTATGTAATCTTTGTTGCAAGGAATGGTTCACTGATTAAGGGAAGAGAAAGGATCCATTCATAAAACAGAGGGTGATGTAAGAAAAGCTATCAGAAAAAATTAATCATTAAAATAAATATAACACTGACAGTGGCTTAGCACTTTTGTCACTTCTTTCAGCAATCAAGGATGCAGTTTTTCCTTGTGACTGGGAGTCCCAAATGACTTGAAAACATCACAGGGAACTAAATCCTTATTATTTTCTATGAAATCAAATTCTAAAAAGAAAATTTTTGTTTTGGGTTAAGAAATAGTGAATAGCTATCCCTTTTCTCCCTGCTGTCAGTAATCTTTGTTCCATCTACTCTAAGCAGCAGTACTGTATCTTTTTTTTTTTTTTTTTTTGGATTCTACTCTTTCCCAATCGAAATGTACCTTTGAAAAACCTTTGTTTGAATTTCCTTCAAACTCTTGAACCTATTTTTCAGGACAATGGAAAATGCTACAATCATATTCCTACTCTGTTTACCTGTCCGTACTTTTGAATTCTATGCTTGTCTTTAAAAAAAAATTTAAATTGATTGGTGGGTTCCATGTATATACAGTTCAAAAACTTCAGATAACTGTTGGAATTACTCACTGGTATTTTCCCCTTTGTAACCAAAATTTCACTCTTAAAAGTTCCATTTCTTGTAAGCTGATTTTTCCCTACATAATTTTAGTCCCCAAAACCTATCCTGATTCTAAGGATCAAAATGTGATTCTACTCTTTCTTATCATTCTTGTTTCCAACACCCAAAGTCTCACAGGCAGAATCATTTTTGTTAGCTTTATTAAGCTTGTTGGCTTTGAAAGATGAATTATCATTAAGGAAAATCAAGAAATTACTAAGTGTTCTGCTTTTGGCAAAGAGTTCCAGAAGATTTCTGAATATTTGAATTCCTTAACTGTGTTCATTCATTCCTATATGCTAGGCTTGAGATTTATCTCCCGCTTTCTGTTGAGGTGTTCCTGTAAGATATTTAATGATAAAATTGCTTGTTTCTTTTCTCAAATGCTTCTCCCTCTTTGCTTCCTGGATTACTTCATATTATCACACTAAACACAAAGCTAAACACTTTAATTTATCTTGTTTCTTTGAATAAGGCATCTTTTCATTATCATATTCCAAATCATGGATATCATCTCATCAAATCTCAATGACACTTATGTCAAAATTTGTGTACTTGTACATTAGGACATTTATGTACTTTTTAAAATTTAAAGTGTATTTAGACATTTGAGGTCATGAGTAGTTAGTATTGGCTCCTTTCTTGAATATTTTCCTCTTGCTATTCTTGTCTAAAATACTATTTTTATTCATTTTAGCTACTTCCTATGATGTCTAGATTGCAAGCTCTACACAGACATTTTCCTCTTCCACATTATTTTTATTGCTTAAAGCCCTTTTGATTAGATTTGTTGGGAACTCAGTTAATACAATCTTTTTAATCTTGATTTAGTATAACAAAACCCTAGTGAGGAATGTGTCATCCCTATGTTTTAAGTCACTGCCCAGAAGCTCAAAACCTCTTTTCAAACACTACCTCCTTAGTCACCATTTGATTCTTCCTAAATTAGTTTTTCTCTTTTGTTTCCCTTCCTTGGCAAGAATAAGGCAAACACAACCTGTGCTTTAAAGGTCTTTGGTTTCTTTGCTAAAAAGGTCATTTATCTGAAGCAATTTTTTAGGTTGCTTCTAACAACCACAATTGTGATTATCACCAGAAGTGTGAAATAGCAATTTCGATAAGTGTTCAAAGATTTGTCTTCAATACATACCAAGAAAACAACAGGTTCTCTGCTGTTATTAGGTTAACAAATAGATGCTTTAGTACTCATCAGTAAGAAATTGCCAACTGCTGCTTCTCTTTGCTTCTTCCTGTGATTCTTAATGACTATGGCACAATGATATCGTTATTTGGAGGGCAAAGTGCTGCTTCCTTCTCACATCATTTACCTTTCTCTTCAGGAAAAACCTCATTTTTTTTTTTTTTGTTGTTGTTGTTGTTTAAGAGATTTTAGCTGGGATTTCCCCTCCTTTTCTTTGTGATACTTCTCATCTTCAAACTCCTAACAAAAGTGAAGTCTCTTTCTCCATGGCAGCCCTGTTTTCCCTTATTAAAGCCCCACTTCTGTTTTCTTTAGGAACCCATCATTATGCCCAACAACTAAGAGTGTGGAGAGACATCCCTTAAATCCCTTTACCTCCTCCTTTCAGGAGGGAACCTAATCTACACTTAGTGGGAAAGGAGTAGGGGAAATTGAGTGTAGCACTTAAAAGAATTTCACAAAACAACTGCATCTTACCTTTTTAACAAACACATTCCAGTTTCCAGACAGACTGGCTTACTTGGTGTTCTCTGACCAGCGCATTATCTCTTGCTTCCAAGACTTTCCTCATCTCCATATCAAAAACCCTATCTCCAACAGGTTTCTTTCCTAATTGCCTTCTCAAATAACCAAATGTGCATATGGTTGTCTTATCCATCAAAAGGATTTAAAAATGGAAGGCAGAGCTTACTTCTCATTTTGTTTTTGTATTCCCAGAACTCAATAAAATATAAATGCATACTAAAAACTCGTTTGATTAGGGGAAAAACTATGCCATGGTAGTTTCTGAAAATTCTCCTTTCCTCTTCATTGTGAATTTGCCTCATTCATTTTTTATTATAACAATTTGAATTTCTTACATACATGCTCTTTTGCGGGTGGCGGGAGAGACAGCAGGATGAGAAGCTAATTCATTAGCATCTATATAGTTAGTTAATTAAAAAGAAACTTATAGCAAGACAAATTACATTCAAAACAACTTTAAAATATAAAAATATCTGGAAATTAATCTACCAAGATTCATTCATGACTTACTTAACTATAAAACATTATTTACAAAAATAAAGCTGAGACTTCAAATACTGGAAAGATAATAATTATTTATGGATGGGATGGATATGCCAGCATAATAAATATGACAATAGCAACTAATTTATAGATTCAGTGTTATGCCAATCTAACTTACAAGTATTTATTTTATAAAATTAGTAGAATAACAATTGATTTGAAAGAAAAAAGGTATAGAATCTTGAGGAAAGCTAATTAAATAAAACCATGTAGGAATGAATATGACCTAACCCTATCAGATGTGAAATGATTATTATAAAGATAATCATCAAAATTATTTGATACTGGTTAAAAAATAGATCAGCAGACTACATAAGCACAACTCAAAAATAAATGAACATAGTACCCCAGTATTCAATAAAGTCCAAACATATAAATTACTAAATTACTTATATGACAAGAACTGCTAGGAAAGATGGAAAATGATATGGAAGAAAATAAATTTAAACTAATACTTATGATATATGACAGTAAGCTCCAAATAGACAATGGATATAAACAGTCATGTTAAAAAAATGTAGAAGAAAATGGAAGACGATGCTATTAACAACCAAGACTACGGTGGGAATTCTTTAAAACATTTCTCTTTAAAAAGGGATAAAAATGACAGATTAAATAGACAACTCTGACTATGTAAAATGATAATAATGACAATAATAATTTTTTTAAAAAAACAATAAAAATCAAAGTAGCTAGGTTAAGAGAAAATGCTAAGGGGAAAAAAAGTCTTATTAGATCTGATAATCTTAATACTTCAATGAATTTATTGATGCAAGTATTCCTGCTAACAATAAAGATCATAATCCATCCTTGCTTGTGTATCCTACTAAACTACTGTTTATATGTTCCCCTAAGTTTGCCAATGGAGAGGGAGCTACCTAAAATTGTGGGGTACCCTTCTTGCGTGGGCTATGGCTATGGTTTTTTTTTTTTTTTCAGGTATTTCTTATCCTAGACATGTTAATGTCATAATTTCATTTTTAATAAAACATTCCTCAGATAATATCCTTCCAACTTGTGCTTCTCTGGTTTCCTTCAAGTCCCAGCTAAAATCTCTAAAAACAAGAAGTCTTTACTAATACTTCTTAATTCTACTGACTTCCCTCTGTAAGTTATTTTCTGTTTATCTTGTAAATAGCTTGTTTGTATGTAAGTGTTTACTTACTCTCTCCCCTATTGATTATGAGCTTCTTGAAAACAGGGACTGTCTTTTTGCCTTTTTTTTTTTTTGGTATCCCCACAGTAGATGCTTAATAAATGCTTATTGATTGCACAGAGTAGATGTTTAATAAATGTTTATTGACTGATTGATTGGCCTTTTGTTTCAGAAAAAGCTTGGGGGTCACTGAAATATTCTGCAATTTCTTAAAAGACAATCCAGTTCCTTTTCTTCCTCCTATTCAATTCTGAGCCCAGCTCACTGTCTATTTGCAGTTATCTATAACACACACGCATATGCGCGCGCACACACACACATACACACACACGCACACGCATGCAAACTTGCAAGAAAAAAACAGCGAGAGCAAGGTAGAAAGGATATATTCTATAGGTTGTCTTAACTGAATGACATAATCTTAGCAATAGGCATCATTCATCTACTTGGTTTTTCCTGTGTGAATAATTAGGCCAAAGTCTTGAGAGTGATTAGGAATCTCATTTAAGAGACTCTACAATGTTCTGGGGTTTAATGCAATCAATACAATGCCAAATGGAACACCAGGAAGACCTTACCATCTATAGGTAATCCCTCTTTAATTTAAACACTAACACATCTCCCTCCATTAGTGTAGAACATTTTTGACAGGCATAGATCTCCCTATTTAATGGTTCACTTGATATTGGTAATAACAAGATCAAACAAGGTTATCTTCTTTGTTTATCTTTCAAAGAATTTCATAGAATTATGACATGCGTAGGAGACACAATGTTGGAAAAGTTTTAAGGTGGCATTTGCTCTACCAAATCAAATGCTTTTCTACTCAACAACGGGATCCTGTATTTTGTACATCTTTCAAAAATCTGCATGATGACAAAAATGTGGTCTACTGTAGAATCACATGTTAAAAAACATACCAGTCCCTTTTAATACCTTCAAAAAGCCTGTCATTGATGCACGTGCAGGTTACTCTCATTCAAAAATCTATGTAGATGGAAAAATTTGTCACCATTAAAAAAAAAAAGAGGTAAAAGTTTTCTGTTTGTTTTTGCCATTCTTAGCATCTTTCCCTCCTTTACCCACACTAAGAAATGACTCCTCAATGCCCTCAAGACTGTTGATCAAATATAAACAAGAGTCTGTGTTGGAGGCTTCTACCAGGTTTGTTTTCTTCAGTACAATTCCGCTTTCTGAAAAAAAAAAATACATCTAAGACTATCTTTGATGGCGAAAAGAATTTATTATAAAAATATAGATCTTATCCATTTTTTGTCTGTATATTCTTCTGGTGTCATCATTAAGGGCAGCCCTCTGGATAACTTAATTGGGTCTCTCAAAAGCTTTCTTTAATCCTGTTTTTCATTTGATCTTTTCTTTGTTTTAAGGAGTAGTATAGTTCATAAGCTTTCACTGATCTTCTCTATAACATTTAACAAATGAACTTATATTCTAAACTAACCCTGACAGTGGCTGTATTACCAACAAAGATATCAATGGCTTGTTGACTGATGGTTTTTAAGATATTTTGGTCTCCCTGCTTTGACAATTTATCTTAATTAGGTTTCTATGCAAAACTTCCACAGTCCTTTCTGTCACTGATTTCCTTTTTTTTTTTTTTAAATATCTTATTTATAATGATTTATTCGTTTATTTATTAATTTCACTACACACCAAATGGGAATTTATTTACACATTAATAAATAGCTAAGTCAGAGTTCTCAAACTGATTTTCCTCAAGAGATTCCAAACCCCTTGGTCCAGCAAGCACTTCACACTTGGAACAGAAATCTAATTTTTAACTCCTACTTTTATAGGCTATGTTGCCCCCACTGTCATAATAAACCAAGCAGTTCCAATAGAACAAGGAAGAAACATACAGCCCTGCTGCTGGTATAGGTAGTCCTACTTTTACTTTACTTACATTTCTTCACCTTCTAGAAAATGAGACAGAGAAAAAAGGTTCTCAATAATGAGAGGCAGCTGAATAGGCCTCTGGGGTGAGTACTGCCAACCCTAATATAATGGGTTGTTTAAACAGGATGGGCTGGTATTATTTAATTGCATGGTATATATTTTTCCTTATTTTTCTAGTTTAGAATTATTCTAGCAAATAGGTATTCTAATTGTAGAGACAGATAATTTAACAATGCTCACCAGATGGGTTATAAGTAAGGTTCTGTTTATTAAAATATAATCAATTTAATGTTTTCTGATATTGAGATGCGTCACGTACAATATCTTCTGCTTATTTTCTTGAGGAAAATATTAAGTATAGTCTTTTCTAGTCTAAAGTCTACAGCTCCTCTTATTCTTTAATCTAT
Source organism: Antechinus flavipes (assembly GCF_016432865.1). Classification (NCBI taxonomy): domain Eukaryota; kingdom Metazoa; phylum Chordata; class Mammalia; order Dasyuromorphia; family Dasyuridae; genus Antechinus; species Antechinus flavipes. Next base: position 188,883,858 of record NC_067398.1, read on the forward strand.
TTTTTTCCAACAAAATTTTGCCATGCTTGCTAATGTACTAAAAAGTCAGTGAGTTTTGGACTGGACTTGTGACTTTAATTTTATGCAGAACTTCTAAAAAAGAAATTCTTTCTACCTAGGTACATGGGCACTTATTTGGCAACTACTATGATACATGTTAGAGCATAAGCTGCAATTTCTATGATAGTCTTTTTGCAAATGTATACCTATGAGTACTATTATCCTCTACAAAATATTTCTCTATGAACTTTGGACTGTGATAAAAGCAATTTCACCAACTTCTTTAGTTATCTCTCTAAATGAAACTTGAGCCATTCTTCCATTTAGCTGTACTTTCATATTGTCTTTTTGTTTTGTGTATAGTGAGTTATCAAGATAACTAATAATTATTTTTAGTAGCACGTCTAACAGTTGGTCTGTGCATAAACATTTCTAAGTTTTTATAGATATTCTAAAACCCGTCTGATTCTTATTCCTTTTTCTCTGATGTCTGACTTACAAAATATATTGGAACGTTACACACTTTCTAATTAGAAAGGGGAACCAAGATAGCATAGTATACAGAGTGCTGGACTCAAGAATTTGCAACATCTGAGTTCAAATCTGGCATCAGATGTTTATTAGGTAGGACAAGTCACTTAACCTGTCTGCTTCATTTCATCATCTATGAAACAGGAATAATAATAACATCCAATTTTAAGGATTATTGTATAGATAAAATAAGGTAATATGTGTAAAGAACTCTGCAAACTCTAAAGTGCTGCATAAATGCTAGCTAGCTATCATTAGATAGAAAGAATAGCATCAAAAAGAACCTAAAAGGTTTTGATACTAAAGAACAGAAAAATAGAAAAGTGGAATAAACTAACACAAGTAAAACTCAGAAGTAAATACTTCAGTGGTAGATAAATTATAAGGAACATAAATCAGTGGCAGATGTACTGAATAAGGAATTACACAAGAACTGGAAAGAATTTGACCATACACCACAATAAGTTCCAAATGAAATTAGCTAAAAATAAAAAGTAACATGCAAAATATTAAGGCACTGATTGGTAATTGGACTTTACCATTTGAAGTAGAAGTGACAACAAAAAATAAAACAAATAATAATGCCTTAATTAGACAACCTTTGCCCTCAAAAAACAAAGCAAGGAGAATAAGAAAAACTATTTATGGAGAAGATAATTTTTGTATTGATTAACTTAGCTAAAAGTCTGATGTCTAAGAGACATAGGGAAATGAGAAAAAAATAAAGAAATCTGATTTTAGTTTCCTAGAGAATAAATTGTTAAAGCAAATAAGCAATTTTCAAAAGAAACGCGGAAAATCATGTAGTCCAAAATTACTAATAATTAGAAATAGAACTCTAAACCTCATATATATTATGGCAAAGAGAAGTTAATAAAAAAAAATTAGTGTTAAAAAAAGGAGCACAGAAACACTACTACATCAATAGTATCAATGTGAACTACCTCGACCATTCTCAAAAACCATGTGGAATTATGGAAAAAAATTAATTCTCATAATCATACATCATTTGGAGTGAAAAACTGGAAACAAGTAGATACCCACTGACTGGAGTATATGAATATAATATAAAACCAGTGAGCCATTACATACTTTTACTTTACGAATGAAAATTTTTATGGGAAAAGGGGTAGGAGGAGATGGACTTGATCTGAAAAAAAAAGAAATCAACTATAAAAATGATTTGGAAAAGCTCTGGAATTGTGATGGTCAAAGACAATTTGAGGAGGAGAAATTTTAGAGCACTTGAGAAGTTGAAGAATAATAAAGGTGGGAGGTGGAGAACAAAAGTGGTAGAGATTAAAAAATAGGATGTCTTAGAGATGAATAAGAACTTGACTGAAAGGAAAAGTGATAGAAAAGAATCTTAGTACAAGGAACTGAGAAAGGAAAGAAAGGACAGACAAAACTCACGGTGAAGATAAACAGTAGTATGAAAATATCTTAAGCTGAAGGGAGAAAAAGGAAATAGAAGAAGAAAAGTATTCAAGGAGAAAGTAACTGAAATGATTATGTAAATAAACTAAATTAGTTAGACAAAGAGATTAATTAGACAGGGGAAAAGAAAATGTGGCTTTCAAAATTTAAAAAAAACCAAAGAGATTATCAAATATTAAAGACATGAGAATAAGAATAATAAATCTGGAATTATGTTTGCCCACAAGTAATTTGTTAGAGGAATTTTATGGAAGAGTTACTAGTAAGAAAGATAAAAACTTAAGTAAAAACACTTCAAATAAATATGGCTAGGAGGGAATATTTTGCAGTTGCCTACACTGTTTTTATTTCTTTGATTTCTTTGATGTTTTGATAGCAGTTCTAAAATGACTGCTAAGAGGAGTTTTTCTGTTTTGTTTTAACTAAGAAAAAGACAAAAAAGATAACTTTCTAGATAATCAGGGTTAAAAATCTTCACTTGAAAACTTAAAGAACTTTAGTGTGAAAACTAAGAAAGGAAAAAGAAAGAGGAATCTTAATCTTTGTCAGGAAGTTGGAATCACATCATAAAAGCAGAACAAAGACAAGATAGATGATTTATAAAACTAATTTGAGCATGCTTTTAAAAAAATAAGCTGAATGTTCAAAGTTAGGTACTTATCCTCAAGAAATGATATTACATTCTAAATATTTTGTCAAGAGAAATTACTTAAGAGATTAATAGCAGTGATGATGACTCCTTCTGAGGGGCTATCAAACCTGGTTACAAAAAATGTTTATGATCTTCCCAAAACATGCATTCAGATAAGCTACATAAAGACTTATTAAAACAAATTGAGTATTATTCTTGTTTGATGATTCCCTTGGGTACAAATGATACTGCCAGAAGATCTATAAAACATTGCTCAAGATTATAAAGTTTTGGGCAAGAATGAAGACTTGAAGCAAAAAGGTCACAATGTAGTTAAAGTGAAGAAATAAAAGAAAAAATACTTTTATTAAATGAAAAATTATTCAAGATTAAGTATCTGAGAATGGGATTTGAATCTCTGGATCACATCTTAAAATAATGTAACAACAAGCTCTTGAATAGGTATGAGATATAAACCCAGAGGAGTGCTGGTGGCAGTCTTTATTAGCTTTTGTTTCAGCATGAAAATTTGTATTTCAGAAATCAGTAAATGCTACAAATAAAGGCTTGATCTGGTATTTTATTAACTACTAAACATATCAAAGTGATAAAAAAATGGTAATGATGAATACTGATATATTTTCTCCCATAAGAGCCAAATGTTAAACATTTACCATTATACTCTTGGAGATATCTAACTAGGGCTAGTAAGAACAAAACTGCCTAAATTTTTGTGCACCAAATTGAAGGGATTATAAAATGAAAAGGGAAAACTTTACCTATGCATCAATCTAGACTCTTAAGTAGTAGCTTAAGTAGGATTAGTAATTGAAGTATCCAGAAGTTCATATAGTAAAATTTAAGAAAGGAAACAGTAATAAAATCAATGGCTTCATGTGTCCTTATACATTTATACAAAGTATGGGCAAAAAACATACACTACAGATCCTAGGGTGGTGAGAAAAATATAACCTCATGGCTCAAATCACTAATACACAGGGGATGAAGCCCCTGACTGAAACATGTATAACTTTGGTCAAAAGAAACAATGGGGTGTGATATTATATAAGAAAATGTACTCAGGTCAAAGTTCCTTCATGAAATAGTAGTGAAGGAGCCCAGAAAGTACCAGTTTTAATTTGGTCTCTGGTATTTTAGCCAATTAATGTCCTCATAAACTATGGAAAAAAGGCTATGTTATGAGGGGTGCCACTTACACTTCAGAAGCATAAAAGCAGGAGCGTAATCAACCAAATCCCAGTGCTATTTATCCCATAAATCTCACAAATGCTGGTACCTATGTTGGTACTGATGGATGCTATGTGATCTGAGATTCTATGGGTCCAGGCATAGTTTACTGCCTTATCTACAAACATCTGAGAAATCCCTTCGTAACTGATTCACACATTTACCAATGGTCCAAAAGCTGGCTGATAGTACAAAACACTTTTCAGAATATGTGCTTTGTCCTAAGGCTTGTACTTTTCCTTTCTTGAAGTGGTTATAGACTTACAATAAGAAATAGACATGACAGATCCTCTCATCTTTCTAATCAAGTTCCAAATAAATTCCTGTCTGATATTAGCCCCAAACATGGGATAGAATAAGCAAGATGAAATTTAGTATGAATAAATGTAAAAATTACATGTGAATTAAACTGAGCTTTCTGACAGCAAGCTTGTTTTTTGCCTATCTCTGGTATCTATTTAGTATAGTATCTGGCATGCAGTAAGTACTTAATAAATGCTTGTTGATTTGAACTGACTAAAAAATAAAAGGAAAAACAGTAATTTGGGGATGGGGGGGAAAGAAGTTGTTTTTAGTCAACTACTAGCTCAATATAAATCAAATTGTGGCATGCAGCCAGGAAAATGAATGTAATCTTAGATTATGATGAGTGTTATACAGCTGCAGGGAATAAGATACAGTTTACGTATATATAAGATATATGGTTCTGCATTTTTTATTCCGTTCTAAGGGATACATTCAAAAAGTACAAAGATGATTCTGAAAGCATCCAGAGGAAGGCAACCATGATGAATTCTGAAGGAAGAGGGTATATTTAACCAGGAAAAGAGAAAACTTAGGGAATTCATGAGAGCTGTTTTCAAGCATTTGAAGGGTTGTCACTTAGAATAGAGATTAAACATGTTTTCCTAGTTTCTAGAAGAGATGTAGTTGAAATGGATTGAAGTTTCAAAAAAGCAAATTTAGGCCTAACTGGAGATACAAAAAAATGAAATATGTTGCCTTTAGTAAGTAATCTTTTCCTTTTTATTGGAAGTTTTCAATAAAGGCTTGAAGATCAATTTCTGGATATGCTGCAGACAGAAGTTTTTGTAGATATGAGTTGGACCAGATGGCTACTGAGGTGCCTTCCAAATTTGAAGTTCTACGATACTGTCAAGGGACTAATATGAAAGCTTTCAGAAACATGGGAAGACTTATATGCAATAAAGTAGCATAAGAAAAGAAAAAGCAGAAGAAAACTATATACAATAATATAAACAAATACAACAATAACACCCAGAATAATTCAGCTTAAATGCAATGACCAATACTGATTTCAGAAGACTTATTAAAAAAAAACAAAACCACAAAATCAAACCAAACCAAACCACAAGAACACCTCTTTCCTATTTATAAAGATGGGGAAAGCAATGCTACTTATATATTGCTTATGATGTTTAATGCAAGTCATTGTATTGTTTAGTTTTATGTTAAAGTTTATCTCTGCTACATTGAAGAGATCAATAGGAAAGTTTATATGGGGAAATTATTCCAGCTTGAATGACAGAAGGCATTGATAAAAGCAATGAAAGAAAAAAAAATGTGCTATACACAAAGATAAAGACATGCATATTCTACCTACAAAAATGAGCGAGCCTCATCACACTGTTATAAAATGCTACTGCCTTGTCAGAATTAGAGGCACTGTTCTTTTGAAACTAATTGCCACATATTATGTGGTTCTGCAAAATCTTGTGCTTTTCACAACCAATTAACACTTTTCAACAGGTCATAAATGCATTTGAATGTGGGCTCTTAGAAAATATATTTTTAGTTTCCTCAGACTGTTCTTTGAAAATTCATGACAGTAAATTTATGGGGGAAAAATATAACTGATTACCTGAGAGTCTTGTCGTTTTTTAATTGCATGCTTATATAATTTGTGTAGTTTCCTTGCATCAAATTCTGTAAACTTGGACACAAAAATCCACAAATTCCTAGAAGAAACAAATTGTTAATTTTTATGAAAAGTAATTTTTTAAAAAATAATGTTTCTTTTTTTTTTTTTTTCATTTTATTTGACGGAAGACAGATGAGTTTCTGTTAGTTATCATCTAACAGTTATCATCTAGTGGAAATTCTCTCAAACTGCATGTCTGAGAAAGCACATACATTATAGGCTTCCAAAATGAACTCCTTCATTTTAAATTATTTAGGATGGAAAGTAGTAATGACATTTTTATTGTACTCTGAATTTTTAAATCTCAAAGGACATCTTTTTAACCTATTTAAGGCCTGTCAATCTGCTATCAGCTACCTTTAGATTTACCTCAAACCACTGTTGTGTTCGAGCCAAAATGAGCCATTCACTGCCCCTGCAAAGTATTCTATCTCCCATTAAACTTTTGCACAGACTGCTATATGTTTAGTTATTGAAAAGTAAAGAATCATACTGTAAAACCAAAAAAAACCCCACATACTTTAGGCCAAGCCTTCTGCTAAATATTTTGCAAATATTCTCATTTGAACCTTGCATTAAGCTGTAAGGTTCTATTATTATCTCAATTTCTAAGTTGAAGAAACCAAAGCCAACAAAGGTTAAGTATCTTGCTCAGCTATTAAGTACTTAATATTGGATATGAACTCATGAGAAAGGTCCCATATATTAAGAAAATTTAATGAAGCACTTTTTTGTAGTAACAAAAAATTAAAAATTAAATGGGAAAGGGCTAAACAGATGACTATAATAAAATATTATTACACCATAAAGAAATGCCAAATTGTTATGATATGATGAATGATGAATTGATAAAGAGAACAATTTATAAAGGAAATTAACTCCAGAAGAAATCAAAACTCTCATCACTGAAGTAAGCAATCTTGACTTCAGAAAACTGATAGTCAAACATACTTTTTCCTCTCTTAAAAGAATATTGGCTTAGAGATATGAAGTGAAGCATAAATTGTCATTTATGACCAATATGTCAGCTTGTTTTCCTCGTTAAACTTCTTTGCTCCAGTATAAGTTCCCATGTCTTTTGCTCCGAGGAGTTAAAAAAGGGGTGAATTATTATTTAGTAAAATTACCCCAATGTAATTTCAAATGTGGACTTTTGTTAATTTGGGGATTAAAAACACAATTGACAAGATAATGGCATTCATCACTTGCTTTTTCAAAGATTCAACTGCCACCTAGTGGTTTAATAAAAAACCATTAGGAGGATATAATGCCATACTACAATATCAATTTGAGCAATATAGTTTTGAAATTAATTCAAGTTACTTTTAAAACAACTTACATGGTTTAACAAAGTTTTAAAAATTTCACAAAGCTGAAGAGGACAAATGGAAATGCATAACAATATGCAAATGGATAATATCTAATTAGAGGTTAAGATCCTGAAAATATCACTTACTTTCTCCACTGTTTAATTTGTTCAGGATTTGTATATTCTTTCAGACATTCAGTGATATGATCACCAATTTTGATTAGACACTGTCTAGTATGTTCCAGCTGTTCTCTTTCTGAAAGCCCCTTTTCAGGTCTATCAAGTTGTTTTAGGGCGGCTTTGACAGGCCTCATTCTTTCTTTGCACTGGAAAAAAAAGGGAGGAAGGTTGGAGGAGGGAGAGGGCAGAGTTTAATATGTTAAAATGGCAAATTCCAAAATATCATTCATCTTATCAATGATATTTATAATAGATACATATAGAATTATCCTAATTAAACAATCAAATCAAACAAAATAATCAAAATAAATAAAATTTATTTTACAGTTCCTATGTTTGTTTTACTTTGAGTTGTCTTTTGTAAAAGTAATAATTTATACACAGTTTAAAATCACCATTCATATTGAAATACAGTAAAAATACTAAATTATTCTTGATACAATTATAAAAAAAAATTATACCAGTATAATTTTTATATATATATGTGTGTGTGTATATATAATTTATACTAGTATAATTATTACTAGTATAATATACACAATTATAAAGTTTCAGATACTATAAGATGAAATTTTTTTTTTTAGAATTATCTTCAATTTTCTATAATAACTAAGGTATATATTCTTTCAAAGAAATAAAAATCAAGGGTAAAGGTTTATATACTGCTGTATGATACAAATGAATATTGATATGCCAGTCATAAAATCTATATGGTAATTAACAAATATGATCAATATCTGTGTTCCTTAAAAACTACCAAGGCAAAATGCCAGTCAAAAGACTGTTGTTGACTTGTGTTGAAATTGTTGCTGTCACTGTTCAAGAGCTTTAAGTAAGGGCTCCTTTCTAGGATTCATTCTGGGTGTAAAGTACCTTCCTCTACCTCATTTTGGTGAGTCGTTATACTCTTGGCAATTATTTCTTTCTTTTAGTATAATATTTATTTGGACAATCAGTCAGATGTTACACCAGATTTAGAAATAACCTAATATAAGTGCTTGGCCTGTCAATACTAATCATTGAGCATTGTTCTAATTGTCAAGATGAGAGGTTTCAGAAAAAAAAAAAATTTCTCAGATATTTTGGTCCACAGAATCAATGAATTCATGATTCATCATATAAATAATATCCTCATGCCATAACTGACTGAAACTACAACCACAGTAGAATTTCTGGTTGATGGCGAATACACTAATTTAAGTACAAGCATTCTCAGGGACACAAACTTTATACCATTTGGTAAACCAGAGACATATGACAAAATAATAGAGACTGAACTTGTTTAATTTAAGACAGTTATAAGCTATCAAAAATCAACATTATAAAAAGCCACCAAAACGTATATAAATTGTGACTTGGATTTTGTTTTCATCTTTTACTGGCATGACAGTAATGGGAACTGCCACAAACTTTATGTATTAATTTATAGAGCATTGATGCTAAATGGAGTGGAATGGAGAGTAGAGACTAACTACCCTTGGAATTGGCCTTCTGAACTTATTCATATTCATTCGATGCCATTCATCAAAAATTTATTATGCACATGCTTTGTTTAATACACTGCACTATTCACTAGGGGAGAAGAAGCATAATTTAAATAAGACACAGATCCTGTCCTCATGGAACTTATAGCTTAATAGGACATATAACAAAACAAACAATATTAAAAAATAAGTATTTAAAAAAACTGTGGGGAAAAGTTCTGTGAGAGGGATGATCATTATGTATTTGTTTTTTCATGAATGATTTAACATTTGAGAATGAAAGTAGTTCTCCATCTATGTATATGTATTTTACTTCACTGAAATATATAGAAAGTAGCTAATAATGAGAAGTCAATAGGCATAGGACTTGAAAAAGAGAATGAGCAGAAGCCTTCTTCATCCTCTTGGTTTATCCTGTGTAGATATATATCTAATTCTTTTGAATGTATCTTCCAAAACACTCTGTCATCTTGGGGTTTGATGTAATTAGAATTATGACATCTGCAAACAGGAACATCTGAAAGACTTCACCACAGTGAATCCTTCTTGTCTTGGACTTTGTACTGAAATCCAGTCAGTTATCTCCTTGTTTTGTGTTTTGTCTGATATTTATCATCAAAGGGTTATCAAATAAGAGTTCTTTTCCAAGGCTTCTTGAGTGATCTTAATGTATGGAGAAAAGATGCTTTGCTGGAAAAATTCTTGTAAGGTGGCATTTTCTTCTGCCGGATAAAATGCTTTCTTTTTTGTAATCAATAAACAAAAAGCATAATGGAATATTCTATTCTCTACATCTTAAAAAGTTAATTGTGAGATGATATAGATTCAGTTTATTATTGAACACTATTTACAAATGCTTACTTATTCCCTCTTCCCTTAACAGAGATCCCAAACTCATGTATAGATGACTTATAACAAAGTTTTCATAAAAATAGGCATATTGGCACACAGGTCTGTACCCATTGGTGTTCTCTTGGTCATCTTTTTTCCAATATTAATAAAATCTGAGAATTTTTTCCCCATGCTTTTAGCATCTTCTTCAGGAACCTTGTATATTGATTCCTCAGAATTTTTACAGTTGTATTACCTGCAGCATAGCTCTCCTCTATTATGTACTTGGTCTAATCTGGCTGCTTTTCATAATCTTTGTTCTCTTTAGTGTCATTTTCTACTTCCTTTCTTTTAAAAGCACCATGACATTAAAGTTCAAAAATAGTGTCTTAATGGAATAAAAGTTTATTTAAATGGTTTTTGCAATATTTTTCTATTTTTCTGCTGTTGGCATCCTCCTTCATATTCTTGAAACCCCTAGGGATGACTTTGCTTAGTTAGCAATCTTGCCATACTTTCTTGGCGGCATCTTCCACTATTTCTCTACTTTATGACATGCTGTTGCTCATGACTACCTATTCATCTTTTTTTATTTTATTATTTTAAACTTAAATACAAAATGAGAAAAGGAAAAAAAAAAACATTTCCAAGTACACTGCAGACAATAAGAGAGGATTCAATATAACACAATAAATATCCATTCAAGAAAACATATAATAAATATTATAGATTGTTTTCAAAGCCACCCAGCTTTCTTTCCTTGTTTGTTCCCTACTCTGTACTTTTAAACTTTACTTTCCTCCCTTCCTTCCACCACTCCATCTAAAGGCTACAGTTAATCTGGACACACACACACACACCCCACACTCACAGGTGCACACGAGTTAATGATCTCTATTAATATTAAATATATGTATGCATGTGTGTATGTGTATATATATAAAAGTGATTCTCTGCCTTTAGAGCGTTTGCATTATGGTGGGATATTGCTGCATGTTCATAGATAAATATAGGATACATACCAAACAAATACAGTGTTGAGGATAACAATAACTAAGGAAAATCAAGAAATGTTCCCTGAAAGAAATGGTACTATGAAAAATTTCTAAGAGGTAAAGGGAAGCAGGGAGCATGGGCATAAGGGGCAGCCTATGTAAAGACATGGGGGGGAGGGAAGGTGGAAATAAAATGTCATGTACCACTGATAACTAGCCGATCAATTTGACTGGAATGTATAAGGAGTTATAAGATGTAGTATGTAATTATCTTGGAAAGACAGATCTAGTCAGACTGTTAAAAAGTCAAAGAAAAGAGTTCATAGTTTATCTTAATGGCAATGAGGGAGAGAGAATGGGATGTATGTGTGGGGAGAGTAATATGAGTACACACAGATCTGAAAACACTGAAGCTTCTTGATCAAGCTCCTGATCAAGAAGGAGTGACATAATCAGATATTTTAAGAATATGAATATGGTAGCTGTGTATAGAATGGATTGCTGAAGGAAAGAAAATTAAGGCAGGGAGACCAATTATGAGTTTAGGTGAGAAATGACAGGAGCCTGGACAAAGATAGCTGCAGATAGTGCCTAACACAGTTAAGCTGACGAATAAATGTTGGTTGACTGAAGTGAAAGGCAATGGATCTCTAGTGTTAGAAGTTCCAGAAATGATAGCTAACCATAAGACAGATGAATAAAACCACTAACAGATAATATCCATCAAATTTTTCAGTTCATTCATTCCTTGCTTTTTACAGCATCTAGATCTCTTTTGTTTCCTTCATGACCTTATAATTTCACATTTATGTATTTTCAAAGCAGTCTTGTTTGACAAGATAGTACATATTTAGACAGCAGGGTACAATGAATCCTTCTGAAAGCTGAGGCTCCATGTCTCAGACTACCTTACAACTAAGGCAACTTTTCCCAGACTAACTAAATTTCCCTTAGGGAACAATCCAAGATGTACTTTTAAAAAATCTTTAATTTCATCTACAGTAAAAGGTATTTTAAGTGAGAGAGTTTGACTAATTTAGATGACAAATGATATAATTAAGAAATATAAGACCTTAGAATTAGGGACAATTTAATAAAATATATTCCACGTTCTTACTGAAAGTGACCTATTAAAAAAAAAAAAACTCTTGTGAATATTATAAATGATATTGTGATGGGAATCGATTTGAATTACAGAATATTCAATTTAACTCTAATATAAATTTTTTTAATCTTTAAATTATAGATATCTAAATTATATAGTTTCAACCAAAATAATATTAAAATAACTCAATGTTGACAGAAAGCCTATTACTTACTACACTGAATGTCTTCTGATCCAGCTCTTCAGAATCCTCAGATATAGGAACAGGTTCCCCACTTGCAGTGATATGAACTGGAGCATCTGAAATTGTGGATTTCTTAGATTTTTCTTTGCTATCAGATTTGGTTTCACTGAGCTAAGGGGGAAAAAAAAGACAAAATAAACTGACTACAGCAAAAAATATACCTTTTTAAACTTCTGACTCAATAGTATTTATCCTTGCTAAATTTCTTCAAATCCTACCTTTCCCAAATTGATTTGGGGAAGTGAAAAATGAAGAAAATGTACAAATTTTCTATAATTTCTTTCTACATTAACCTCTGGCAAGTGATCTTGGCAAGTCATTTAACCTCTCTAAGCTTTAAATTTACTCAACTATAAAAATAGGATAATAATGCACTTACTAGTAATTCTAATATTATCTACCTAATAGGGTTGTGGTGAAGATTAAAATGAGACAATGTATGCAAAATATGCCAAGTGTTAAGTACTACATAGATAATACTTTTTATAATATGAAGAACATATTCTCAATTTGTTTCCAAACTGTTTTTCTCTTTTGTTACCAGTAGAAATAGTACTTGAGGGGAAAGGTTTTCATTGAAATTAAAATATTGGAAAAATTGTTAGACAGTATTTCTTCCCCTGAATGTGAATATTTTATTAAATTTTCCATATTTTAAAGTTGCATAATGTGATTTTCATACCTTTTCTTCCTTTATGTCTTTGTCTTTCTGCATAGCTTCTTTTATTTTGCTTTCTCTTTTTTCTTTAATATCTTTTTCCTTTATATCTTTCTTATCCTCCTTTTCTTTTCTCTCCCTTTTAAGTTCTCTCTTATTTTCCTTTTCTTTTGCTTCCCTTTTTTCTTCTTGTTCCTTCTTTACACAAACATCTGGCTCAGATTTTTCTTCACTGTCTTTTTCTGCTTTTACTTTTCTATTTGGATGTTTCACAGAAGTGATCTCATCCTGCAAAGTGCAAAATTTGCACCATATTACTAACCAAGTCTCAGTAATAACTAACTAATTAAAAATTAATGATTCCCTTCTACAATAAAGAGTGCTTGCACAAATATGAAATCTGAGTGAAAGAACTTCAAATCCTGTTGATACATGCAAGCTTTTCTTGTAATAAAATGAAACCCAGTAGCCCCATCAAATATTCATAATGAAATAGAAAGGGAAAAAATTCAAATGGCAAATATGAAAGGAAATTTTGAAAGAAAAATCTTTGGTGATGAGTAAAACTTTGTATCAATTGAGCCATGAAATATGAGCCAGAAAGAGAATTTCCACGTGAGAAACTATGGCAAGTGTCTTAATTCAAATTATTAATTTAAATCATCAATAAGAGACTCACCAAATACCTTTAAAAGAGCAAAAAAAAATTTAGTCATTTTAAAAAATTATTCTCACCTTGTCATCATCTTCATCAGATTTGTCTGAAGGTAATGGAGAAGAATCACTTCTTATTTCTTCTCTCGTTTTAACAGTCTTCACCATTTTATTTTTCTTAGTCCTTATTTTCCTCCTCTTCGAATTTCCCTAAAAATAAGGATTTCACTTTTATATTCATCAACTCTCTAGAGAGTTGTGGAGAACTTAATTCATTACATCACAAATATTAACATCCATTTAAATTATTTTTAATGACAAGCAATTAGCAATCATAAAAACAAACACATAGAGGTAATGAGGGTCAATTAATAAATTACGTGGAATTCAATAATGACTCCCCAAATCTACACTATAAGTATTAATAGCAATTGTTTTCATACTCAAAAAAAGGGAAGAAATTAGGAACACTTTAATCCCTAGAGCATGTATCAAAGGTAAAAGTGAAAATGATTCCAAGTTTCATGAATTTCCAATTATTGCCCCTTAAATCTTATACAAAAATGAAAAATTAATGGTTTATTTTCCTACCTCTCTTTTAGTAATCCTATCCCACTCTTAGGTATTTCATCTCCCCAAAGACTAATATCTTCATTACTTCCTGCCTAAATTTTCCTTTCCTTTTCTTTCTTTTCCTCTCTCAAGCTACCTCCTTCTAGCTGTATCATTTCTCTAAATGTGATAAACCTTTGTCTTCTGATTCTACCATAACGTCCCTTCTAAAAAAGAGTCAGATATGTGGTATCACATTTTTGATATTTCCTGTCCTATGATTCATGATAAAAGATATTATAAAGAAATGAACAAAAAAGAGAAAGTAAAAATTAGGATTTCAAATAATAAAACTTTTGATCAAATGTGTAGAAAGAAACCTACTAGCAAACAAATTGTACTTACCGCACCAGAAAGTCTCTGGGCTTCTTTTTTTGCTAGATCTTTATTAAGTAATTTAATGAGGTAGTCTGCTCGAGTCTGCAACTGCTTTGCTTGGGGTTTTTTATCAGGATCATCTGGTAGAATCTGAAAAGTAATTAACTTTTAAAGTCTCATATTGAATTATTAATAACAATAGCAATAATAACAGCTAACATTTATATAATTCTTTAATGATTACCAAAAACTTTATTATATATATCATCTGGTTTTCTATTTACTAACAGTACTGGTAAAAAGTTTAAAAAGGCAGTGCAGAAAGATGATGTACAACATCTGCATCAATCCTTCTCCACAGGACTGGAAAGTTCTGTTTTGTGGGAATGATCTCTCAAAGAATATAAAAACATTAAATAATATAACAAACAAAAATAATTTATTCACAAATACAACTACTCTTTTAAAAACTCTTCAAAATGGGAAGAAAAGAAATCAGTAGATTACACCAGGAAAACTATTGTGAAATTCTTTAATTTTTGCATTCATAAGAATTTACTATAAATCTTCACATTGTATATTAAAAAATTGTTACACTATGCAGTGATCATTCATGTGTGTGTGTATGTATATATATATATATATATGTTATCAATGATATGGAGATACCAGGAAATAACTTTATAACATATATTTTCTTTGACAAAGATTAACAAATTTAATATAAATTTTAAAACTTTAAATTTAAAAAGTTTTTCTCTCTCTGACAATTCAGAATAAATTGATGTTAAATAATTCTGTTGTAAAACTTTTTCCTCACCCGAAACCTAAATCTGATTCTTCCTAATATCTATCTATTGCTCCTAGGGGTTGGGAGGAACAAGTCTAATCCCTGTTCAAGGTGACAGTTTTTTAAATACCTGAATACAACTATCAATGTAATGCTCAAAGCTAAACACAATATTCCAGATGTGGTCACACCAATACAAAAGGTACTAGGACTATGATTTCCTTATTCTAGATTTTATCCTTCTGATTTATTAGGTTTTTGATCCTCTATGATTAGAAAGTCTAGAAATGTATTTAATCAAGACAGAGATGTCAAATTTCTTTCTTTCTTAAAAAAAAATGCTAACACACAATATTGACTCAAAATTGAGTTTCCAATCTACTAAAGCTCTCTGATCATTTTCAAACTACCTTCTAGTCATTTCTCCCTCAACTTATCTATGATGAATTTTTTTTCAGTCAACTAGAACTATTACATTTATTTCTATTAAATTATATCTTATTCAACTCAACTCAACAGTCTACCCTTTCTAGCTATTTTTGTATTCCAACTCTGATAACCAAGATGTTAGTTATTTTCCCATATTATATCATTTATATATTTAGTAAGCATGCAATTCATGTTTTATCTATATCACTGACAGAGAAAAGATAAGTCTTATTCTAATGACAATATTGGTTCTGTTTTTGTCTTTATTGATCCTTACCTGAAATATTTTCCACTACACTGCTCCCTGTTTTGGCTTTTGATTTTCCTCAGATGAATATACCTTCCTAACATATAATGATATGATGACTCATTTTTTTTGACTATTCTATTTCTTTTGAATGTCTACATTCTTAAAGAGTCATACTTTATGCATAGGTCTCATCCTACAAATATCAGTAATACTTGTGAGAGATCAAATTTACTATCTTTCATTAAGCCCAAATTTGCTTTGAGTCCCTGGTACTTAGAAAGATTCAAGTAACCTAAAATTTTAAAGCATTTAATTTTTAAAATAATTATTCTCAAATTTTTAAAAATGTCAAAATTTTCTGGCATTTTTTTCAGAAAACTAAATATTTATCAAAAGTTCATATTTAAAAATTTAATAATCTAAAACTTTTAAAAATATATTTAGTGTAAGGGAGTTCTTGGGGAATTAAGAATTTTTTAAAATTTGATAACTTCATTTGTTATTATTGGTTTCCTTATTATGCTACATATTCAATTTTATGCATTAAAATCATTCTGAGAAAGCTATGGGCTTTATCAGGGTGCCAAAAGGCTCACTGACTCACAGAAAGGTTGACTCTTAGAATTTGCTTTAAAAAAGAATTTTTGAACTGGAGAAAACTTGGTATTAGAATTGTCATAAAAGAGGATACTATAATGGATTCAGAAAGGCCAATTAGGCCATGTTAGGCATAAATGTTCAATTATTCCCATTTTGCAGATGAGGAAACTTGGGCTGAGAAAAGTTAAGGCATTTGAATTGCCTACAAATAAAGATAAGTGTCTCTATTACTATAAAAACTAAGTTACCTCATACATAAAAAACTAGAATATAAATGCCCTGACTCCTAATCCAAAGCTTCAGTTTAAAGAAACAAAATTTACATTAACAAAGAAAAATCTAAGATGTAAATTGAGAATATTTAAACATACATACCTTGTGTGTTAAACTAAGGTCAGGATCCATTTTAATCATTTCCCAGCTGCCATAGCCATATTCATAGATACCTATTAATAGATTGGAATCATCTTCTTTGCCCCAGTCTATATCAAAGTGAGCTGCCTTTGTATGACATGGGATGGTATACCTAGCAAGAAATTAATTACTCATTAAGTCACTTCATTTTATTTTTTTATAAAAAAATAAATAAAAATAAAAACTTAAATAAATATTAAAAAAATTATTTGTATATAAAAAAATTCAAGATTATGGGACCTAAGATCATGAAAGACAGATTATAACAAATAATACAAATCATTATCAAAAAACAATTTTAAACAGAGGAAAATACTTACTGTTTCCTTTCTTCTGGATCTGAAGGAATTGATTTGTGCAATGGTACTA
This sequence comes from Antechinus flavipes, assembly GCF_016432865.1. Classification (NCBI taxonomy): domain Eukaryota; kingdom Metazoa; phylum Chordata; class Mammalia; order Dasyuromorphia; family Dasyuridae; genus Antechinus; species Antechinus flavipes. The sequence goes on from NC_067398.1 coordinate 188,900,889, forward strand.
ATTCTTCTTCATGAGAGATAACTAGTTTGGCATTCACTTGTACTCCTGATATTCGGAATGTTGGACCCTTCACTTTTCCAAGTCTACCACCTTAAAAAGAAAATTAAATTTTGATATAATTATATATAATATGATGACATATAATAATTTTATAAGATACAAATTATAGCAATACAAAGATAACACAAAAATAAAGAGAACAAATTACAGTGAATTAATGTATAATGGAGGTACTATTAAACCATTAGGAACCACAAAAGAATGATTTCAGAGAAACCGGAAAAATATGTATGAATTGATGCAAAATTAAGTGAAAAGAACCAGGAAAACAACTTTACAATAAACAATACTGTAATGACAATATGAAACACTTAAAAATTCTGTTCAATTTTATGACCAATTATAGTTAAAGCGTATTACTGATAAAAACTACTATACACAGAAAAAATGATTTAGAATGAAAGAATCACTATCCTTCCAGTCCTTAGGCTTATCATCTTCATTTCATATTATCTGCAACCCTTCACTATCTCTTCCCTCAAAATCCAGTATGTTGCTAAAGCCTATTTATTTCACCTTTGGAACATCTCTCCATTAATCTTTTTTAACCTCTCCTACTACTATGATAAAAGACTACTACAACAGCTTGCTGGTGAGTCTGATGCCGTATCTCTCCCCACTCTAATCTGTCCTCCATTCAGCCACCAAATTTTTCTGAAACTCAGATCTGATTACATCACCCTCACACTCAAAGTTCAGTGGCCACTTATCACCTCCAGGTTCAAATATAAAAATCCTCTGTTTAGCATTCTAAGCCATTTATATTTAACTCCCTCATTTTCTTTTTTTCTTTTATTATATCTTACACCTTCCATGTACTCTTTGATCCAATGACACAAGCTTCCTTTGTATTCCATGAACAAGACATTCTACCTAACATATTCTCTGGCTGCTCTCTATGATTTTTCTTTTAAATTCCACCTCTTGATTTCTTTCCTTCAAATCTCAACTAAAATACTATTTTCTACCTTCTCCCAAATCTTTCTTAATTCTAGTATTCTGTTCATTATTCTTTATCTTGTACATAGTGTCTTTGCACCTATGTTTCTTGTCTGTCCCATTTGATTATATGCTTCTTGAGGGTAGACTATTTTTTTCCCTTCTTTGTATTCCTAGTGCTCGGAATACTGCCTGGCACATAGTAAGCTTTTAAGAAATACTGAAAGAAAATGAGATATACATTTTAAAGAATTGGCCAAAGTGATAATCTGTTTTCTTTCCTTTTTTTCCCAAAAGGAAAGAAGGAAATTAAATTCCCATTAATGGAATAAAATAGTTAAAAAAAAAAAAAAAAAAAGAACCACCAGTAGATGTTTTCTTAGAACGATCTGTCATAAAAGCTCTGTGTTTAACTATTTCCACTTAAATAATATTACAAGTAAAGAAACAAACTGGACTGCTGTGATGTTTTAGAATATTCTTATATGTCTTATTTTTAATCTACAGAATTTATAGTTCATTTCATTTAAATTAATCATCTACTTATTTGTTATTTTGTTCAAATTGCCTCACACAGATAGAAAATATACATGTCATTTAAAAATTTGGTTAAATTATTTTATGCATCAAAAGAGACAAGCTAATAACCAAATAGCTTCTTTTTATGCTTCCATTCTTAAACGCTCAAAAAAATCCTGATTTATATTAAAATCATTCAGTATTTAAGAGATTTGCATTTCACATCCTTTAAATGTAATGACAAATAACTAATCAAAACTCACTCCAGAAATCTCTTAATATATTTAAGTAAATTATGACCAATTTCATCAATGCTAAAGATGAGATAAGAGACTTGCATAATTTAAAATTTTCTGGATGTCTTTTATTTTTTTAACCCCATAGTCATAACTATATACTACCTCTATACCCAAAGAAGTTTCTCTTATAACCTTCCTAATCCCACAAAAATAATTAATCAAAACTGCCACATAATGAAACTTTTCTATTAGCACACACCAAAATGTCAGAACATACAACAGTTAGCATATCTTGATACCAATTTCATCAACCACTCTCTCGATACTATGCAGCCTACTTCATGCTTTGCATCTGTCTTTCCTGCCACCCAAGAATAGCTCTGCTTTCTTTTGCTAAGACCAATAGAAAAAAAATCAGGAAATATGTTGGGGATGATTTTGAACCATGGAGAGTCCAATAATATAACCTTAATTCATTAAATTTGTAAAGTACAAGAAAACTTATAAATCAAAATTGGTTATTTTAAGTCTATATAAGTTCCCTACTGGCCTTCCAGAGACTCCTAGTTGGAGATTACTTTTTTTCTGGTTGCATCATCGTAAGATCTTCTTGATAAGTTCTGAAACTACTAAACAGGAAAAATCAAATAGATCAAGAATACATATTGTCCAGGCTGTGACATGCAGTTAAATGAACAATCTGTATATTTGGTATTCATCAGTATGTTTTGGACAGACAGTGTAAATAGACGAAATGGGCCCCATATTGAAAAGATCACTTTTATTGGCTCCAAAATTCTTTCTAATATTAAAGCCTAATTTTTAATATAAATATTTGACAATTATTATTGTAAGGCTGTGGGTTATAGAACAGTATTCTCCAAAGAATTAAATGTGTTATCACCCAAGACAAAGGAAAGATACATGGTAGATATAATCAGGCTGCAAGTAGTAAATAAATTACGGCAGTGGAATGGATATCATCAAAAAACTGTATGAACAAAAAAAGAAGGCAGAGTGGTCATGTGATAAGAATTAAGGGTAATCAACTTATGATCTGTATACTCTGTTAAGATACTTGTAATATTACATGATAGGAAAAAAGAACTGGCATGCTGAATGGACTCTTAGGTTAAGGACTGACATGGACAAAGTACTGCACAAGAACATGCAGGCTTGAACCAGGTTGCCACCTATACTGTCAAAGGGAATATTTCAACAATGAGATCATGAATCAATTTGATTCTCTCAATGAAATGAATTTAAATAAAAGCAAAAGTTAGCCTCTAAGAAAGCATGTTGGGCAACCTGAAGCATCTATAACAAGAGTTAGTATCTGGTATGAATGATGCCAATGAATGACATCATTCCTTATTATCCCCATTTTACTGGATCCCAAGTAATTATTTCAAAAGAATACCATTCAATAAGGACTAGGCAAAATAGTATGCATGGATTAGTGAAAACTCAATGAAATAAATGACTCATTCAATCAATTTTTAAAAATCTGTGATTCTCTTCTGAAGGCAGACAGCTTTTAATGAACAATGAGATTTTTAAAATTTTTTCTAAAGAAAACATGTTAAATACTTAGTATTTTTCCAATTACAGTTTAATAAGAATTGTGATCAAATATGGACTTTTTTTCTTTTGCATTTTTAAGAAACTTTCAATAGTGCTTTGACATTATACCTGTTCGGTCCTGTCCAGAGGAATTATCCTTTAAAGCTTTGACACACCCATTATGCACCAGCTCCCCTAGACGTCTCAGGTCTGTCTCTGACTTATCAACTAATTCAGCATCTCGAGCAATCGCATCTAATCTGTAATAAAATATCAGCAAAAGATTTATCAGGTGTAATAAGTTGCAGGCTATGCCAATAGTTGACATTTATACAGAACCTTTATATTTACATAAATGATCTCAAGGAAAGAACAGAGAAGTGTAGAGGCTATTCTAGCTCTAGTTAAGATCCTATAAATTCTGGTTTACACAACCTGAACAAAATAATAAAAAGTCACAGGAATATTTAGCGGGAAATATAGTTTTTCCACAAGCATAGTAGTTTAGTATAAATCTCTCTCTTTTTTTTTTTTTTTTTTTTGTCACTTGCTAAAATGTCATTTTTCTAATCTGGAAATCATGAATCACCTGACAATTTTAAATGAATCAATAAGAACATTAACATTTCTGATAAATATTAAAAAGTTTAAAAATTAATAATTCAAATAAATACAATAGCGTATTATATCACTTCTGGTTTCCAAGAATAAATAAGATATTAATACAAATACTATTGCAAACAGTTTGTTTAAATGAATAATACTCAAGTAGGTTTTCTGGAACCAAATGAAAATTAACTATTAAAATGCAATGTTTTACCTGAACAAAGAAATGTCATCAGAATACAATACGTAATTTCCTGCATTTAGTGGACAGTTTGACCAAAATTAAATTTTTAGCAGTAGTTTGGCTAAAAAAAGGGAAAAGAATATTCAAATCACTGACTATTACAGGAGTTAACAGGCCAGCTCAGAAAAACCAAAGGTTTTTCAGTTTGAATGTTGGTTAGATTTGCATAGCAAACTTATGCAAATCAGAATAGTGTTAAATTATTTAAAGAATCACAGAATTTTGAGCTGGGATTTTAGAAACTAAAATACATCATTTAGTCTTCCCATTAGTAGAAAAAAATGTTCTTAAAAGCTTTTTTCCCCAAATAAGTGAAAATGAGGCACCTAAATTTAAAATATAAGCACAAATTTTCTGAACAAAAAAAATACAACCATCTATTTGGAAATAACAACATTTTACTTCAAGGATAATTTCATTTACCTTTCCAGAGGACCACCAAATTTCTTGTAACTCTTGATAAACCTAACAGAAAATAATTGTTGTTTAAATGTATGGTCAACTAAACTTCATTATTAAAAAATATATATTTATATAAATAGTGGGCATAAAGGCTTATTAATGAAAAAAAAAACAAAGTATTGCTATCACGAACAAACTAAATGGACAATGCAAAAAAAAAAAAAAATAAGAATGACCCCCCCAATCCAAAGGATATATATATATATATACATATATATACACACATATTTAAAAACCCAGTCTTATACTAATTTTAGAAACCAGTACAAATAAAACAATAGAAGCTAAAATTTATTTCAGAAATTATTTTATTATTTTCACAAGACAAAAATTTTTTTCAGAGCTAGACATTAAGTCATAGGAAATGGAGGCTTCAATGAATTCAGGGTGGGTGACAACCATATTAACACTCCCTTGATACAGTCAAGTTGAAAGTAAAGAATTCTGATAATTAGTCAAGGATTTGAATTCCAAGTTATGAGGTGACACCAATACTGAAAAATGGAAATCTTATTTAAAAAAACAAAAACATATAAGTGGTTATGGAAGGAAAGAAGGGTCAAATGCCTCTTCTAAAGAAAGGATCCAACCACTCAAATAAGCATGAAAGTATCTTTAATAAAAGCTGCAGCACTTTAGCTTTCTGATGGAGAAGAACTTTATGTCATGTCTATAATTTAAAAGAAAAAGGTTACAATGGTTTTAATAGAAATAATAAATAGAAACTCTGAAAATACAGAAGTGAATAACATTTTTACAAACTTCAAATCCAAAGATTACATAAACAAAAATGACAGTTATTTTTCCACTACCATTAAAGAAATGCATTTGCACATACATGAACATATTTGAAGGGATATTCCACTGTATACTGCATAACTATCTGACCTTACTTCCCAATTGCCACTCTTAACTCAAATATCGTAATTAACATGGTTCTTTTAAAAAAAAATCATTGCAGTGTTTATAGAAAAAAAATGCAAATAACTTATCCCTTCATAAAAATAAAGATGAGTTGGATTCTTTAATGTATCAAGAATGGTTTGGATTAGCAAAAAAAAAGCAATAGAGGATAAAGAAAACTCTTGTGTCAACGTATACTTTTATTACTCAAAATGGCAACAATTTTTAAGCTAGCTACATTATGGGACCAAAAACATTAAGTTAGGTATCAGTATTTTAAATAACCTAATAGTACATAAATAGGATGAAATGCAAGGCCAATACCACACAGAAGCAGAACCACAAAACTGCTTGTGAAACAAATCTTAGTTAACAAATTCAGTTCCTGCATAAGTTGAACTTGACCTTTGGAAAAGATGGGAGAGTTTGATGTTATTTTAGCTGTACCCTGTATTAACATCAAGTTGAAGCAAAATGGTTTTATTTAATCTTACCGCCTAATTTCTGCATCACTAAATCCTTTAATATTCTCTCGTGGGATAGTCCTTGGTCTTCCACGTTTCTTTGGCCTTTTTCTTTCAGATATTGAATCACTATCAGACCCAGAGTATCTTCTACTTCTGCTGCGCCGGCCTTCACTTCCATTGAAGCTAATCTGAAATTTTAAGGTGTCAAATTTTTCTAAGTAACCGAAATAATAATGTTCTTAGAAATAACTCCATATTCATACATGTACGTTTCATTCTGTGTCCAGTCATAAGAAAATTCATATTTAATTTCAAGTATGATTTATCATTTTATATATATATATATTTTTTTTTTAAATTAAAAGCTACCTGTTTTGCACAGTTTCTCATCCTTGGTAGCATATATATTTCTTCAAGTTCCTTTTGTCTTTCTTCTTCTTCTAGCCTTCTTCTTTGATCTTCGGGAATGATTTCCTCCCAATTTCTTGAATTTCTTTCAGGTTCTAATTCAATATCATCTTCATCCATATTTGAAAAGTTAGCCACCTAATAAAAATGAGAATTTTAAAAAAGATCATTGGAGGAATTCACATAGTAATTAGTTAGTTAATGTTAGAGAAGCATTGTTTGTTTTTCCTATGAGTATAATCATAAATTGTGTCTTTCCTGCGCTTTTCTTGGCTAATTTATCAGATAAAGGGGCTTTACTGGGCAATCTCCAAAGTTCCTTCAAAGTCCAAGATTTTATTTTTCTTTAATTTAATTAACAAAAATCTTTGTTATTACATAATATGTTACATCAGAGTAAAAATTCTACATAAAAAAAAAGTCTCAAGAAAAACTGCTGATTAAATTACATTCAATAATCATTTATTTATTTATAACAAGCTTATTCTGGATAAGGATAACGCTAAAACTTACATTTTCTAAAACAAACAAAAAAAACCTGGTTTTAAAGTATCTAAGAACCACCAAGGGAGGTAAAATCAATGTTTCTTTATTAGTCCTGCAATACTTGTACTCTGAGAGGCCACTGATCACTTCTAATTCTCTAGTGGTCAAATAAGAAAGCATAGATGATTCAAACTGTTTTTGATACTGGTTTTCAAGTTATTTTAGCCCAGCTGTTGGAAAACATTGCAAGGAAAACAATATCACAATTAAAGCATTACTGACTCATTTAGATAATGATTCAAGTCATCCATCCAATTACAGTGGTTGACTATATGAGAATATTAATATGCATATTTGTGAAGACATACACTTTCTGTGTCTAGCCGTGTAAATTTTTAAAGAAAGAATTCCATATTGATAAAAAAAGAATTCACATAATCATAATGATGTTTTTAATCATGTCAGCAATGGGTTATCCTTAGGTATAATATTCAGTGTTTTAATTTTACAAAATTTTGCTTTCTGTACTATATTGCTTTATAATAAGTTTTAATTACATTTTATCTCTTGCTACTATATTACATCAATAAACAGACCTAAAATGCTATTTTAAAATTTTTTCATTGACTATTTCACCACTTTGAATCATGGACCACATTTTACATACATACATACATACATATACATATATGTATAAAAAACTGGTGATGGTGTCTAAGCTATCAATTTTTGCTAGTACCACTAATGTCTACTGCCTTACATCAGGAAGGCCATCAAGATCAACAGAAGTGTGATACCAGCTTATTAAATTCAAGGACTCTGTTCTTCTAAAAAGGGAAGGTAAAATATAAGATTCCTGGGTTTTGTCCTCTTCTACATTTGTGGTCATTCCTTCAGGATAGAGCAGCATGGCAAACAAGTCTTTTTTTTTTTTTTTTTTTTGAGATGTTTTTTAGTTTAGTTTCTCTCCCCTCTATCTGGTAGAGACTTTTGTAAGACCTTTACATTTGCAAGATTAGGAAAGTTCAATAAAATTCCTAAAGTCCCTTATAACACAGAAGGTCCTCTAAAAGGTTTTTTGAAACTTACTACAGGAGTACAATGTCAGGATCAATACCCACCAAGTTTTCTCTCCCTAAGCAGTTTAAAAGGTTTTTTTCCCCACTAAACGTTAAAGAAGCTGCCCCCAAGAATTGATTAGCTCAGACTTAAGCATCATTTTTGTGCCTGCAGTTTCCTGGTGGTCTTAAGACTATACATACTAATGTGGTTTTACAGTCACTTCACTATGCTCTATCCTACTAATTTTATGTACCTCAGCAAGGTGAAAAATGATGCATGAAAAGTGCAAAAGCCTTTCTGTAGAATAATAGTGTGTCTATGTTTTGGCTTTGTAAACTTTCTTTTATTAAATGTTAAGTGATGTAATGTTAAGTGAAAATGTTTCATTTCAATATTAAAACTAAACTATCAAGGAACTGGTCCGACTTAGATATACTTACTAAACAGACCCTTAATACTAATAGCAACACTATTTGATATTTTTAAGATAACTTTAACAAAAATCCTACTAATAAAAGTTTTTCTATATTCAACAATTAAAATCTAAGAGACAGCCAGGTAGCACAGTAGATAGAGCACCAGCCTTGAAGTCAGAAACACCTGAGTTCAAATCTAGTTTCAGACATTACTAACTGTGTGATCCCAGACAAGGCATTTAACCTCATTTGCCTTACCACACAAATCAAATCTATATTCGTGCTAATATTTAACCTCAATTGCCTCCCCAAAATAAAATCTATTCATTATCTTATACATATATGTATATATACATGTGTGTGTATAGATTTAAATTTACCTCCATTACATTCCCTCCCCGTTAGAATGCTCAAAACACAACTTTCTAAAATTCAAAAAGCACTTCATATTATCTCATTTCATCTTCACTATAATTCTGTGAAACTAAGTGCTACAGAAATTAATTTTTATTTTTACAAATGATGAAACTTAAGATTAAAAAAGTTAAACAAAGAATCATAACTAGTATATGAGGTATGATTTAGACCTCTTCCTATCTTAACAGGAACTGTTCTGCTTCTCTAATATATCATCTAGATATCAGGGTCAAGTAATTATGTCAATCAACAAATATTTATGTGTGTATTTATTATTTTTATTAATTATGTGCAAGGTACTATCACTTGAAAGGACATTTTTAAAAATCTACTCTTTCAAGCAGTTTACATCTTGAAAAAAAGGAAATATTGCAAGGAGATGGACTTTTAATTTTACAGATAGAGAAAAGAAGAAGATAGCATTTAAATACTTTTTGGGGGAATACAGCTTTTAGTAGAAAAAGTAGTAAGTTCATTAGTTGGTTATAAATTTCTGAGAGAGAGAGAGAGAGAAAGAGAGAGAGAGACAATGCTTCCAGAGAAGCTGGAAAACAGAAAAAATAAAGGAGATTAGCAGAAACTAATATACTGAATTCCCTTCAAAAATCCTCCAAAGAAATCTAGTAAATGCACCAGATCAAATCTTAATGGGGAGAGGAGGAGAGGGAGGAAGGAGAAGGAAAAAATTCAGAGTCATTTTGCCAAACCAAATAAACACGGAGAGAAAGTAAACATGGAGACTACAGAGAGAATGTGGCCAAGAACAATGCAGGAGAAGTCCATTCCAGGAGAGACTGTGCCACAGGGTAAGAGGAGCTTCTAGAATCAACCCCAGACCAATGACAGAAACTGAAATGGGAACAGGTGTCTTGAGGAAACTTTATTGCTCACTGATTAGTTCCTGTTTGGGAGAAGCAAGACAGAAGAAGCAAGTTTAGAAGCCAACAGCAATAGTTGGCTTCTTATAATCAGATCTTATAATCAGAGTGAGGTTTCTGTTTTAGTTTCAGCTTCTATCCCCATCTGAAGTCTGCCAGAGAAAAACCAAGGTAGGCCTCCCAGACCAAGAAGAAACTTATAATTCTGTCAATCTGAACCTTAATAGTTTCTCAGCTAGTTGAATTGTTTGTGAATTCAGTAGCAGTCTACTGTGGTTCAAATCTAAATTTCAGAACTCAAGATTAAGGAGGCAGCAACCAGACCTTGCCCTGGGAGCAATGAAAGACTCCAAGCCTCCAGTCCGACTTTCTGTGCATTCTTGAAACTACCCAACACTCAATGCACCAAGAAACCACTTACAAGTCAAGTCTGAAAGAACACAGATTACACACAAAGTCAACTAAAATTTCTGGATTTTGTAAGAGTTAGAAAGGGAATTTAAAATATTTTACATGGAAATGAATATGACAAATTTTAATAAAAAGATAAACTTGAGCAATCAAGGACTTAAAACAAGATAATTTACTTACATTCAAATGTGAGGAGATGATATATGTTCTATTCCCCCTGAATCTAACATTATCAGGGGTAAGAGAAGGGATTTAAATAGAAGGAAGGCCTGAAAATTGTTTTCTATCTTGATTTTAGCAAAGCAAAGGGCAAGAGAAATACACTGGGGAGGGAAGGAAAATAAGTTTAGGAGAGATTATCTCGCACAATCAGGAGGAGTATACAAATAGACAGCTATACAAACAGCAGGATAGGATGAGAGGAGTGGATTTTATCTGAACCTCAGTGCCATCCGAACTGGTCAAAAAGGGGAAGGACACAAGCAGATAGAGTTGGATATAGAAAACATTTCACTCAAGGAATAATAGAAAGGAAAGAAAAAAGAAAGGGGAATTATTGAGGGGTAAATTAAAGAAAGAATTGATTCTAAGCAAAGCAAGCTCTAAAGATGTGCAAACATTTTTATAGTTCTTTTAAATGTGGCAAAGAACAGGAATCAGCAAGTTCCTGCAAACTGGGAAATGGCTGAACAAATTATAGTATATAAATGTGATGGAATACTATTGTGGGTTCTTGTTTTTCAATGATGAAAAGAATGCTTTTTAGAGAAACCTGGGAAGATTTCTATAAACTGGAGTGAAATGATCAGAACTAGGAGAACAAGTGATACCATGATAAAGAATATGGTAAAGACAAACAACTCTGAAAGTATTACATCTGAACAATGTAAATGATTAACTAGGAGTCCAGAGGACCAAACGACAGTTAAATAAACACAATTTCTATCTTTTCCTTATACACATTCTTATTTGGACATGATCTATACAAAAATGTGTTTTCTTTAAATATACATGTTAGTTTTCCTTTTGTTTTTCCTTTGATTCAACTGAGGTAGGTGAGAAGATGAATTATTGCTGAGTGAAAAAAATAAAACAATTTAAAGATAGATGGATAAAGAATTATACTTAATATTCTTTTAAAGTTAAGTGCTATAAACCTATATAAAACCTCCAGCAATACCTTAGATATTGACATTTAGAAGTTATGTGCCTACAATTACTATTTGCTATTTTATATAATTACTTAAGATTTCTGAGAAAAAAGTGACACTTCTGAATATCTTATTTGAAAACTTATATTCTGCAAAAATTTTATTTCAGTGGCTAGCAGACTAGAACTAACCTGGTTGAATCAAGTCTGCTAAAAGATTGCCAGCAATGAAAATTATATAATAAGAAAAGCATGACCCTCAAGTTAATTAGTTTATTAATAATTTCTGCTTCCAACTCATATCCTTACTTATATCCTTAAATTTTAACTAGGAAAATAACAAGAATTAATAATATTATGAAAATTTATATAACCTAATTCCATTAACTGTTAAATAGGCTACCCTAATAGGACAAATATTTTCTTTAAAAGGCTATCTACGTTGTAATAACGTTGAAATAAATAAAGAAAATTTGCATGTTTAACATAAATTGGATTACTTGCTCTCTTAGGGAGGGAATAGGGGAAAGGAAAGAGAAAAAAAATTGGAACACAAGGTTTTGCAAGAGTGAATGTTGAAAACTATGAATGTATCTTCAAAATAAAAAGCTAAAAAAATTTTTAAGACTATCTCCTTTTATTTTCTAGCAAATTATGAAGAAAATAAATACTTAAGTGTGACAACGGAAAAACTATGCTAAGTCAAAAAATGACAGTTAAGAGGGAAATTAAAGTCAGTTAATAGAGGAAAACAAGGCCCATTAATATTATATAATTTACCCAATATCATGCAATCTCAGGTCTCTCAAGATCCTTTAATTTAAACTTACACCTAAAAAGACATCCCCATTCAAAATCTCAATCATGTACCTCGCTGCCTTTTAAAGCAACACAATTCATTCTAACAATCTAATAATTAGGAACTTGCTTTTTAAAAATTAAACACTAAGCCAAAATCTCTATCTCAAAACTGATCACTATTAATTTTGCCCTCCACTTCAAAGCAGAATAAGTATTTTTCCATCCACAAAATAGGTTCAAATACTAAGATGGATGTCGTATTTTATGTGCCTAACCGCAAGTCTTCTCTTTCCCCAGCAAACAAATGATCAGTGTATGGCATATATCTCTTCTCAACATGATAGCCATTCTTATTAGGACCGCCACTTAATACAGAAACAAGAACTTAAACCCAGGGTTCCTGAATTCTGATAAGAGTGTATTTATCTTGATTTGAAATGATATTGACTCATTTTTCATGTAAATTATTTCTTTAAAAAATGTTTCAAAAATGAAAAATATACCTTAAACTGGGAAAGCAATTCATCTCCTACAGTTAATGGACCTGGTTCATTTTCATGAGTTTCAGCCCTCTTCAGGATTTCATCAATATCCATTTCCTGTAATTGCAAAGAAGGTTTTAATCTTGGGAACTTAAAGTGTGGTCTTATCTTTCCCCACATAAATTCTATATGTTAAGTTCTTTTTACCTGAGGCTCTTGTTCTTCTCCTTCAGGTTCTTTAAAAAGTTCTTCAGCACCAAATTTTAAAATTGCCGATAGCTCTTCCTTATTAAAAGGTGTAGAACTAAAGCAGAGAAAAAAATACCATGAAACATATATACACTCTTAAGATAACTCAACATGTAAAAATACCTATTTAAGTGTTTAGCTATCTACATCCATGAAAATTTAGACAAAAATCAGCACCTAAATCAATTATTTGATGTTATCAACTCATTTTCTGCTTATAAAACATCTACCTTGAAGGAGCAGAACCTGTATGTAGTACAGTCTTCCCAGTTGTGTCCATTCTCTGAATTACTAGGTGATCAAGCACCATCTTTTTTTTGGCTCTTTCAAGAATATCTTCTTCAACTGATCCCTTTGTAACTAGACGATAAATATTAACCTATATAAAAAAGTACACTTCAATTTATATAAATGACAAAATAAAGTTATTATTGTTACAAAGAAAGATGCCTTACTAGGGAATACAACTATCAACATAGTTCATTGATACAGGCAAAGCATTACTGTTTGCAACAAGAAGATAACAAAGATGAAAAGCTTCTTTTCTTGAAGGATACTTTAATTTAGTTGCAAAAAAACAGGACAAACAAAACAACCATAGTGTCATATTAAACTAGTTAAACGTCAAAGCACTCTAGAAATATAAGAGAAAAATCACTTGGGTTGAAAAGATTGGAGAATGTTGTAGAAGAGATAGGATTGGGATGGGCCATGAAAGAGGAATAGGATTTTCATAAAGGTAAAAGCGAATGAGAGCATCTTGTGTATGAGAACACTAAAGAAAAGCAAAAAGCATGGTTCAAAGCAGCTTAGCTACAGAAAAGAATAGGACATGTGAAAGATAGTAATGGTATATAGAGCTAGAAAGTAGATTAAACATGAGACTTTATGTAGACTTCACTGCACAGAAATAAGAGATCATTAAAAGTCCTGGAGCAAAGGATTGTCATGATTTAAACTAAATTTATTTGACAGCAATGAGTAAAATGTATGAGAAGGAAAGTGATTAGAAGATTGGAAATCAGTTAACAAGCTATTCCAATAGTTCAAATAAGTAAAAGGCCGAAGTTAGGTGATTATTGTGGAATTGGAATGAAGGGAATGGAGAGATTGGACACTACACTAAAGATTCACTTATTCATTTAATTGAAGTGCAGCAGAAGAGACACAATGTTTTGCACATGGTAGGGATAGTTAATGTTAAATCATTATTTCAAGGTTTCAAATCTGTGGATAGAAAATAGGTAATTAATTTTACAGAAATAGGAATGTCAGAGAAAGTAAGTTATTTTCTATTGTTAACAGAGAACAAGGGAATAAATTCATAGTTTGACATATTAATTAAGGTAAAAGGAAGAAGTATGGCAGATAGTTGGAAATGTGAACCTGGACCTTTGAAGAGAAAGAACAAGAAATAAAAATTCTGAAGTCATCCCTAAAAGAAAAAAAAATCTTTAGAGATAGGAACATCCATAGAAATCGTTTAAACTCTGGGCAAGTCACTTAACCCTTTTTTCTTAGGTTCTCATCTGCAAAATGAACTGGAGAAGAAAATGGCAAACCATTACAATTTTTCTTCCAAGAAAACCCCAAATAAGGTCAAAAATAAAAAAATGACTAAAAAATTTCTGAATAAACACACAAAACAAATTCCTCACAAATCACATCTGAAGTTTTAAAAATATTATGAGAAGGAAGAAGAGTTTAACCTGGAAAGCGAATATGAAGTAGTAAAGAGATCAAAAAGCTTAAATCATAAGAGCTCTAAGGAAATTCAATGTAGAAAAACTAAAGAAAGATTTTTGAACAAATAAGGATAATGAGCATCTACCTTCAAATTTCTTAGCTTACTGAATAAACTGTGCTAAAAGCACAAGAACCTCCAAAATTTACAAAAAACTCATATACAATAATTTCCAAACAGTGACATTTAGCTATTTGATTCCTAATATCCTGATAGCATGTGTCAAAATGTAATACTAGAAGGAAGTGATCCATTTCTACAATAGAGGTAGATTACACAATACCTAATATCTGCCAGATTAGCATAAACAACTAAAAACAGTTATTTAATAAGATGAAAAACTGGAATGGCTTTTAAGCATACAGTTTTTCAAAATATGAGGAAAGAATACTATTGTCTAAGAAAGATGATAAGTCAATACAATATCAAACACATTCTGCCAAATATAAGTGAAATGATTCCCATATTTTTATATTCAAACAAAAGGACTAAAAACATCACATTTTACAGTTATAAATGCCTTAAATTATTTTAAAGGTATGGCCTTCTTAAAAATTAGTTCCAGCTTTACTTGAAGTGAGTTGTTGAACTTTGGGAAGATTCAGCTATAAATCAATTAGGACAGGGTTTCTTAATCTTTTTTATGAGTCATGGATTCAAGAACTCTGGTATGCAAGTAAGGTCTGTGGATTTTCTCTCAGTATAATTTTTATTAAATACTGAGTAAAATATATAAGATTATAAAGAAAATATTATATTGAAATAAAGATGCATTTTTTTATATCCAACTTCTGAGATTCCCTGAAATCTACCCAGAATCCCTTTAGGATCAGTGGGGCTTAATTAAGTCCAAGAATCCACCATATATTTTAGCGACATGATTATCTAGTTTCAATCTACATTTAAAAAAACAAAAACAAACAAACCAAAAAAACTATCAATTTAAAAAATTCTTATTGAAATTGGATTTCAGATTGATGTGTTTGTACCTGTTTCTTCTGTCCAATTCTATGGGCTCTAGCTTGTGCCTGAAGATCATTTTGTGGATTCCAGTCAGAATCAAATATAACAACAGTGTCAGCAGATGCTAAATTTATGCCTAGTCCTCCAGCCCTTGTGGAAAGTAAGAAACAAAAGTCCTATGGAAATAAAAAAAAAATACCACTTTTAAATCCATCATGATTGAATGTCATTAGAAACATGATATAACAATACTAATTCTGAGTGGAAATTAATTATATTAGGGAATTAGCAAATTTTAAATGTCAAAGGCAATTTTACCTTTGAGCAAATGACTCTGCATCATAACTTATTCTATAAAAAATTTGATGCAGTTCTCTCTTACATAGGAATAAAAAAAATTCTTTAAATGCAAAAATATTGGAGAAATCTATTTTGGAATAATTTTCTTAATTGAATTGACCAATATATAGATATTTCAAGTGCTTTCAAAAAATTACAATAGACTATCATATCATTATGGTTACAGAAGAGTCATATAAATATTAAATGTTTAAATGGGAGAAAAAAAATCAAATTCACACCTCAGATCCTTCAGCATTAAAATGATCTAATGCTTGTTTTCTTAATTCTCCTTTGATTGAACCATCTAGTCTCTAGAATGACAAAAACATATCAATTAAGATAACATGGCAAAACAGTAATTAAGTCAAAATTTATAAATGAAAAATGAAGTAAAATCACAAAATAATGTAAATAAAAATATAAAGCTCACTAATAAAAGTAAATTAATTCTAGTATCTCTCAATGGGTTTAGAGGATAACATAACATGGTCCTTTCTTTTGGGAAAGTCATACATCTAAAGTCACTTAAATAATGAAACAAACTTCTTTAAAATAATACAAGATTGTTAAACATTTTTCTGTGCCAATTACTTTAAAATTTTAACTTTGCCAATTACTCTCAATTTAGTCATAATTGGCACTAAATTCTAACTTTCCAGATGAATTTATGACCAACTGACCATTGCTTTAAGTTCAGAGAGGCTTAGAACCACATTATCTAGAGGCAGAATGGGAGGTCATCTAGTCCTACAATATCAAATTCAAATGGGGATATGGTGGATAACTGTATCATACATTAAGGACCCATGCTTACTACATAATGAATTACCAAAAAACATTAAAATTATCTTTGATTTTATTTTTATTTTGTTAAATTACATCTTAAATCCCAATTACATTTTAATCTGTTTCAGTTATTGTTAGACATCCCTGATCTAGTCAAACCCTCTCACTTACAAATTAGGAAAATGAGGCCTAAAGCATTAAAGCAATTTGTCCAGGACCACACAGTAGCAAAGTCTGATCTTAAATGAAGATTCCATGACGCCATGTCTTTACACTAAATAATAACACCACCAAGTGGAAGTGAAAAGGCAGGGATAATCTGGATGTTTTCTCAAGAAAATAAATTTTTATTTTCAAGAAATTTACAAATACAGAGTATCTCTAGATCCAAAGATCTAAACTAGACTTAACACTAATTTGCAAAGCTTACAATACCTTATATATCTGAATTTCAATTCCATTTTATGATAAATTATATCTACTTTAGGTAATATATTATCCTACTACATCATGGCACATATAAACTCATAAACTTGAAACATTTAAAGCATTTAAAAAACATTTAAGTAACTCTTCTTAGAATTCCTACATTTACTTAACTATCACATTGTTACCAACAACACCAGTACCGAATAGCTGCATAGGGATTGATTAGTTCCACAAGAACAATTATATAAATTAGTGATTGAGTCAAATGATGTTATAGTGGGATTCTATAGTATCGTAGTATGCTCTGGTTATAACATATTAGGAACATTTCAAAATCGTGTTGGCCTAATAAGTCTCATGAGGAATGCATTTGAAAAATGTCTCTAAACAATGATCTCTAAAAAAAGAAAATACTTTTATTTTGCCCTGAGGCCTTTTTTCATTCTGCTTTTCTTATCTAAAACTATTACTTGAAACATGTCTGTCATTCAGCTATGTTCTTGGATTTGGATCAATCCCCACAGAATGTTTATAAGCCATTCACTAAGCTTTAAAAAAGGTTAAATGAAATTATAAATATGGAAACAACTCAGAGAATGGGAAGGAATAGTTTATGGCTAGCAGTAAAAAGAATGAGCAGAAATAAAGATTAAAAATGGAAAAAGAGGAGACTTGTTGAAACATAAAAATGATAAAAGCAAAAGATCTTTTGAAAGAGTGAGTCTTTCCAACAATGAGATGATTGATGCCAGTTCTAATGATCATGTGATGAAGAGAGACATCTACACCCAGAGAGAGGGCTGTAGGAACTGAATGTGAATCACAATATAACATCCTCACTCTTTTTGTTGTTCACTTTCATTTTGTTTTCTTATTCATTTTCTTTCCTTTTTTATCTGATATTTCTTCTTGTGCAGCAAGAGAATTGTATGTATAAATGTTTACACATATTGGATTTAACATAAATTTTAAGAAGTATAACATATATTGGATTGCTTGACATCCAGGGGAGAGGGTTAGAGGAAGGGAGGGAAAATCTGAAACACAACATTTTACAAGGGTCAATGTTGAAAAATTATCCGTGTATATGTTTTGAAAATAAAAAACTTTTTTAAAAATGTATCATTTAATATCATTTAATAAATGTTTTAAAGATATTTTTGTTTAATTTTCTTGAAAAGTAAACTAAAATATAAGAATCAACAAGTTTAAAGTTAAGATCTTACTTGAAAAGGAAACTGACGATACTTCAAATATTCTGCAAGTATGTCTAACATCCGCACCATTTGAGAGAAAATTAGAACTCTGTTGCCCCGTTCTTTTAGCCGAATCAACAGCTTATCGAGAAGAATTAATTTTCCACTACTTCGAATTAAATGCTAAAAAAGAAATTATAATTATATAGTGTGAAACTAAAATGCAATGTAATTCTTCATAGCAGCTTGTTAAACATAGCTTAAAGAACATAATGAAAAATAAAATTAGATGTTTTGAAAAGAAGTTTTAGTTTATATTTTTAACTCTTAAAAACACACACAAATGAAACTATTATTACTTTCAATCTCCTTTAAAAATATTTTAATCTGCTTTTTCCCACTTTTCTTTCACTTGAAATTTACTATTATATGTCACTGCAAGCTGAATTGGGTTTTTCCCTAACAAAAATTTGGGTTTCATCTTATACTTGTCACTTAATTCCAAGTCTTGAAAAGATTTCTGCTTCAGACCAACCTTGCACCAGCAAGAAAAGAAAAACTAGAAGTCAAAAACCAAGCCAATACCCTCTTGCCATACCATTCAAAATTCAAATGAAATCTTAATTTTGATAAAACCTTATGTATACAGTTAAAATACCTGATATGCAATGTCACTAAAATTCCTCATTTTTCAATTGACCTGTCACTAATTAAGAAATAATATTTATTATATAAAATACAAGCTGACTTTTCCTAAAATAAAATACATACACTTTCTCTCTCTTTTATGATATTGCCATTTTCTTCCCTTTGAACTTATAACAAATGAGAGGAAAAAAGTATAGCAAATTAAAGAATTGGCTTTATATTCAGAAAGTCCAGAGCTCGCATATTCTGCTTTATACACATTTATGCAATGAGGGACAAATTACTAAACTACTCAGTGCTCAAGTAAGCAACTGATCAGGACTCATTACAAAATAAATTGTTAGCTTAAATTAATGGATTAAGTTTGATTACCAGGATTTCCCTACATCAGTGAAATTCCATACTCCCTCACCCCACTCCCCCTAAAAGAACACAAATTTTACTTTGGGGGTTGCCTTTCAATTAAGCCTGTTTATTTGGGAAAGGACACTCAAAAATGACTGGGAAATAGAAACACTCTACAGTTATTGTAAATTCCATTCAACAAAGTAATCTGATAGTAAGGGGAACTAGATCCATAAATTAGATATGGAATTCACAATCCAATTATAAGTTATTCTAAAGGAATTTACCTGAAATATTTAAAATATCCAAGGATATTTTAAAAGAAAACTAACACAGGAGTTATCAAATGATGAAATAAAGAGAACCATACTTTCCCCTAAGATATTTTTCATCCCACTAAGGAGAAGTTTATCTACAAGGAATATTTTTTAACATAATTACTGAAATGGAAAAGTTCTACAACATGACTGCAGACACAAATCGTTCTAGAGTCTTTACAGATCAAAAACATGTACTTTTAATCCCATTTCCTCACCTTTTCTGACAGATGTATTAGCATGTCAAAAAAAAAAAAAAAAAAAAACAACAAAGAAAGGACTCACCATCATCACACAACAAAGCTATAAATAAAGGTTCTGAGAAAATTAAGACTTTGCTGGTAATTAATATAAAGAAGATACACAGAACAAAGAGCTTATTACTGCTGATGTTTATATTATGTTCCTTTACGGCTAACAGTGGCAACTAGCTCTAACTTCTGGTTAGTCTCTTCTTTTTGCCAGTAAAAAGCTGATTCTGAAGTCAGAATTTTATTTATTGCTAAATTTTAGATTATATACTGAAGTTCTAAATTGACTCTATTTTAGGAATGCTATTTTCTAATATAAAAGATTGACTTCTTTGCTATGATATATGATAATGGAAATCCAGTAACACTTTTAGCAATTTGGCACAAATATTATTTTATACATAAGAATAATTTTTGAGTAAAAACTAAATCAATATAACAAAAACATTTATATAACAATTCAAGACAGTTGCTAAACTCATTTTATAAACTTTAACTTTAAATAACTTATGTATGCTCAAACACAAAATATTTTTTAAAACCCTAATAATAATGGGCTATTGCCAAAAATGAAATTTTTTGCCGTAAGATTCAACTATCTAGAATATACTTTATTGAAATATGTTTTATGAAATGCTTTACTGAAATCCAAAATAAAAATATCCAAAAACTTACCTGTAAGGCCTCCTGTTTATTGTAGAATTCATTATTATCAGGTGGTTTGATGAGGTAGCAATGGTTACAACACTTTTTGAGCTCCATCATTATATTCAAAAAGCCTGAGGTACTGCCCTTTGAACCTTTGCTAAGGGCTTTGTAATTCCTGGTTAAAATCCATCTAAAACAAAAATCATAGATGTAGCATATTCATTAGAAAAGAGATACATCTTTGAAATCTTAAGAGAACTCAAGACACAACCTAGCTTACTAGAGTAGAATGTATCTGTTTTCATTCTGGACTTAGGCTTTCATCAGGATACAGAACTCTTATTGAAAAAATATCTCTGCCTAAGCAAAGATAAAATTATATTCTTCAAAACATCACTGATCCCATTAAAATACAGTAAGCCTAGAAAAGCCAAAATTAATTTTCTACCCTAAGTTCTAAAGGCATTTCAACATATCAAAAAACTAATCACTTTCCTATACTCTACAAATCAGTCAAACTGGCCTTAATGTTCTTCCTCCTGTTAAGGCATTCCAATCCCCTTCTATTTGCATTGGCTGTCCTCATTCTTCTCACTTCTACACTACAGTTTCCTTCAACTCAACTCAAAATGATAGTGACATCTTTTAACTCCTGTTCTTCAAGATTCTTCATTGGTTATGTGTCACAACCTGCTCAGAAAACAATCCATTCCCCTTACATGATATTCATTTTTAATTTTTCATTGGCAGAATGCTGGCAAAAGAAAGCCACCTTTGCTTTCATAGAAACCCTTGGATCTCTGGAAGAGTTTAACAATTCTCTGAAGGCAATCCAGCCAATATTCTTCCTATTCAACTCAGGTATCAACTTATCAATCTATAACCTGAGATAGCTATATTCATGGAGCAAGTCTTATCAAAGATTTAGTCAAATACGGATGACCAGATGGAAAACAAACATTCTCCATCCACAAGAATGATCAGATCAAACTCCTTTGAATGATTACAGATCTCTTCCAGGAAGCTCTGCAGTACTGTAGAACCTAATGAAATTAATACAATGTCTCCCTCAAAAAAAAAAAGCAATTGAAGACACAACAAGTGATCTCCTTATTCATAGGGAATCCTTTATCAACTTAGATCCTGACCTGGATTTCTTCCATCACAGTGAAAACATGTGCTAAGCATACATTCTTCTTATCTAGTCTGATGTTTATGATAACAGAATTGTTTCTGCGGTTACATCTTGAATCAAAAAATATAGAATGATTTTGTTCTGGCACATAATTGGTAATTAATGCTGAAAAACAGATTTAATTAAATAAAATACAATGTAAATGATAAGTTCCTCATAAAGAGAACTTCAAAAGAACACCTAGTCCAGCTGTTTCCTTCAAGAAAAAGTGAATAATTAAAACAGGGAACAGGAGGTGTTAAATGGTACTATTTTATTTCCTACAACATGGATGTCAGTACATTTTGATCAGAATACAAAGTATATCACAATATTCAATAGCTATTTAAAAAATATCTTGATAATACATTACTGATTATTGCCATTTGATTTTCAAAAAGTTATTCTTTATGTCCAACAAGTTCATCACATGAGAAGACTGATTTTTGACTAGTGCATAACTACATACTTCTGGAGCAGAGGGTAGGGCAGTGCATAGAGCACTAGGCTTGGAATCAGAAAGACTCAAAAACCCTAAATGGAGTCATGAAGAGTCAAACATGACTGAACAGGAGCAATAGGTTGCTAAACAGTTCAAGAATCAAAGTGGCTTTTACATACAAAAGTTCAGAATGTGTTATGGATGATAAAACTTACTTGTAATATTGTTTCTGCAATGCACTCATTTCCATTCTTAAAATCTGCTCAACTTTGGCAGGCAAAGATTTTTCTACATCTTTCTTAACTCGGCGTAACAGAAAAGGCTCCAGCTCCTTGTGGAGACTCGCATATCCATATTCTCTCCCTTTGCCATGTTCTTCTTCAAAATCTTCCCAGGAAGAAAATCTTAAACATGATTGGACTCATTATTGAAGGAAATAAAAACTTTGGTTTAAAGTAAGTCATTAAAAATAGTTTTTAAAAAGGTAATAACACATAAATGAATATAACAATATCTCTCAAAGTTTGAATTCTCTAATACTCTGGAAAAATCCTCCCATCCCTAAGAAAAATCCTCCCCGTCCCCAATACAGAAGACATTTTGAGTTAAGGTAAATTTAAATTATTAATTTCAGGAAGGTTTTTATTTATTTATTTTTTAGTCAAAGAATGTATCTGAATAATGTTGCATTCACTGTAAAAGCTTTAAAAGTATTTTCCCTATTTTGAGACTTCAGTTTTTAATCACTATGTTAAAACACTTCCTTTTACATCTTTCTCACAAAAATAAGTTCCAGGGCCACAAAATTTAGTACTATAATTAAGTTTAAATCCTTTTCCCTTTAATTTCCCCCATAGAAATTTTTTTAATCCAGAATGAAATCTCATTCCCATAGTTAGCTTACTTTTCTGGCATGATGAAGTGAAGCAAAGACCAGAGCTCTTTGAGAGAATTTTGTAGAGGGGTTCCCGTAATAAGAAGACGATGATTGGATTTAAAGTCTATTAAAGTCTTATATAAAAGTGAGTCGTCATTCTTTAATCGATGAGCTTCATCTACACCTATGAATGCCCAATTCAGGCCACCAAGGAATGCCTTAAATATGAAGTTACATATTTTAATTAGAAGATGTTATTTAAACTTTTAAATACAAAATGCAAATTTAATTTTGCTAAGTACTTTCCCAGAACTTACAACTCAGGCAGAATAATATGATTATGAAGAAGTGTAAAGTTAATTAAATACTAACTATATTAGACATTTTCTACACATTAGTGACCACAGGATCATCTTAGATCAAAAGCTGAAAGGGATCTTAAGAGATCATGTAGCCTAATACTCTCCTTTTATATCTGAAAAAAACTGAGTTCCAGGGAAGTTAAGTGATTTGTCTAAAATAACATAGGTAACAGCAGTAGGTAGTGAAGCCAAAATTCTCCTAATCAGTGTCCTCTGAATCCAGAACCTATGCTATTTTCACTGTATCATACTGATTTCTTGGCTAAGTTAATATACTATGAGTAGGTAATAACGGAGATAAGATAGAATATGATCCAGAGTCTACACACATGAATACAATAGACTGCTGTATTTTTCTACTTCTCCTCTTATTTTTGTAGGTACTGGGTTTTGTAGCAATATCTATCCTTAAACTTTTCCCCCACCATGAATTAACTACTATCACCATCACCACTAGCACTTTTATAGCAAAGCATTTTACATATATCATGTTTCATTTGATTGTTACAATAAATGAGGCAGGTGCTATAATTGCCATTTTACAAATGAAGAAAATTAAGAGCATAAAATAAAATCTCCATTTTACAGATGAGAAAATGACTTGCCTGGGCTTATGCCATCAGCATTGGATATAGTATTTGCATTCAGGTCTTCCTCATTTGGAGTTAGGCTTTCTATCTATTCCGATACTTAATTGCTTTTAATCTCCTCCCTTCCTCCCATCTTTATTGACATATTTTTGCAATAATGAGGTTTTTCCCTTTATTTTGGGAAGAAGGAATGAACAACAAAGAGTGCTTTCAACATTCCTGTACACTCTTTGTCTCTATAGCACTGGTAATAATGAGGGGTATGTAGGTAGCAAAATATATAGAATAAAAGGACAGATTTCAGAAAGAACAAATTTAGAGCAACAATCCTGAAGTCAGGAGGACCTGAGTTCAAATTTGGCCTCAGACACTTAACATTTCCTAGCTATGTCCTTGGACAAGTCACTTAACCCCAATTACCTCAGCCAAAAAAAAAAAAGTTTACAACTCCTGCCTGAGATACTTAATACCTGTGTGTCCCTGGGAAAGTTAGCTAAGTCTGAGAGGCTGTTTCATCATCTATGAAATGAAGCTCAATTAGATGGCCTTTAAAGTCAGTCTCTTCTAGGTCTAAATGTCTGACCTTATAAAGGGTGTAAATGAAGCAATTTTAACTTCCTTTACTAGGCTCCTAACAACATTCATTAATCTTGAGTTTCATCTCTGGCTCATCCTCTGTTAGAGACTATAAATCAACATAGAAATGGTCCTGAGACAACAGAAAAAAAAAAAAATAAAATAAAAAAAAAAAGCAGTGGTGGCAGCCTATGCTTTATTCTCTTATGTTCACATTCTACTTTAGAACAAGCATAAAGACTAGAAATTAGTTTTACCTTGAAGGACCAAGTTATATCAACTGATACACTGAATTTTTTAAAAATACATAATGCAAAGAAAACAGATTATAGGATGAAAATTTTTATTTCAAAGTAAAGTTATTTTATCACTTGACATACTGGTTTTTTAAGACTAAGCAGGGAAGAACTGATATAGCCCATCTACCCAAATCTGATAACTCATTCCTCTTACAAATTAATCAGCAGAGCTATTTAATCAAACTGAAGACATGGTAATAACAGGAGAGGTTTTAAAATGTCTTTTTTATTTGTAAAGATCTTTGCCTTCATTAACATGGCAAACTTCTGATGTAGAAACCTAATGTAAATCAGCAAGCCATGAGTAATTAAAAATCTTAGAATGTTAAGATTTAATGATAAGACTAAGAGGTTCCACTGATTTTGAACTTCACCAAAGAATCATTTAACCAGGTTTTACTACTTGTAAAGTCCTATATACCAACATACTACTTCTGAAAAATAAAACTAAGACTAACAATAATATATTCCGAATATATTCCTCATAAAAAGTTTATGAAGTCAACAGTGAAAAGTTTTATCCCTATTTTACAGATAAGAATAATGACACTTGGAGATATTGAATCATTCATAAGCACAAAGACAATGAAAGTGGAAAAGCAAAGACTAGAACTATATTTCATCCCAATTACTGTAATCCTTCCATTGGAATATAATTTTATACCTGGAAGAGACCCTAACAAGCATTTAAGCCCCTATCTTCTTACTACATATCATCATTTGATAGTTAAAGATTAAAATATTTTGATTTTTATTGAGATATTTAAATAATAAAAATTGAAGTAGCCATCAACAAGTTTTAAGAACTTACAACTACAATGTATCACAGACAACGTAAAAAATAATGTTAATAAAAATGATTCCTAATCTCTTGCCAGCATGAATGACCTTACAAAATACATGTAACATACACAGAAGGACCTTTTTAATTACTAGTCATCACATACCTTATCTTTCAATAAAATTTCATAAGTTGTCAAAAGAATATTAAATTTTAACCGTTTGGTCTGAAGATGCATCCATTCATGTGTTCTTATCTACCAAATAAACCAGAAAATGGAGTCAAACAAAATATACTGAGTAATAAATTAAATGAGCTACTTATTTCTAATGAGATATGCCTTACTATGATTATATTGAAACAACTTACCATATTTCTGCTGTTAATATCCCCTAAATAGACCACAGCATTCATCTGGGGAGCCCATGTCTGAATCTCTCTTTGCCAGGAAGTAAGTGTAGAAAGTGGTACTACTAACAAGAAAGGCCCATATAATTGATGTTCGTGGAAAAGATAGTTAAGAAATGAGATCGTCTGTATTGTTTTTCCAAGGCCCATTTCATCAGCAAGTATACAGCTATTTCCTCTACAAAATACAAGAAAAGAAGTGTTTTCCACATATCAAACACTTATTCAACAAACATTTATTCAGTACCCATTATATACAAGACACTACGATAGATCCTGAAAGCAATAAAAAAACCGTCATGTTCTTTTTCCAGAAGCTCCCTGTAGACAAGGATGACAAAAACAAAAACAATGAACGAGGAATCAGAAATGACAGGAAGAAAATAGGAGAAAAGTAGATAAAGAGAAAGGAGAAGGATAAAAGAGAGAAAGTGGTCTTTATCATTTCTCATCCTGCTTGCCAAATAATGGATTTTTTTGCCATTAAAAAAAAAAAAAAAAAAAAAAACCTACATCTGATTTTGAACTCTTAGTAGTCTTCTTTTCAAGGGTGAAGTCTATAAAGGAAAGCATTTTTTTTTAAAACTATAAGACAAAGTATAAGCATGGAAATTGCCTATACTTATTAAATAAAAAATTGAAATTTTTGACTTTGCATTAAAAAATTATTACTAAAACAGAAGAATGACAAAAAACTGATTAACCCCTCTGGCTTTCAAGATGATGTTTCAGAGAGCTTACAATGTGCCAGATAATACAGTAAGAATAGAGGACAAAAAGAAAGGCAAAAAATGTCACTATGGGGCTAAGGAATTTATATTTTAACAGAGGAGATATCAAGTAAATATAACAATGCAAGTAAAGATAGAATAATAACAATGGCTAACATTTATATAATATTTTAAAATTTGTACAGTGCTTTACGTATATTATCTCATTCATCTGATCCATCAACAGAGTAAATGGAGGGTAACCTCAGAAGGGAAGATATAAGCTGCCTACGGTGTAAGGACTTAAGCAGAAGGTGGGATTTCAGCTGAGTTTTAAGGAAGCCAAGAATTCTAAGCAGAAACTTTGAAGAAGAGCATTCTGGACTTGGGGGCCAGGGATGGAGAATTGGGGTAGGAGATAAACTTGTGTATTCAAAGACACCATGATATGACAAATAACTACTATGGCTAACATATAGAGAGCATGGAAAGGAATAAAATGTAAGAAGACAGGAAAGGTAGGAAGGTAAAAGTTATGAAAAGTTTTAAATATTGAAAAAATGTATTTTATAATTTAATACCAGAATAGACAAGGAGCCATTGTAATTCACTGATTGAAGGGACTGGGGGGTGGGGAGTAAAGTGCATATGATTAGACATGTGAAAGATAATTAGATCTACACTTCTTTTTCTTTTTTTTTTATTACAGCTTTTTATTTACAAGTTATATGCATGGGTAATTTTATAGCATTGACAATTGCCAAACATTTTGTTCCAATTTTTCCCCTTTTTCCCTCTATCCTCTCCCCCCAATGGCAGGTTGACCAATACATGTTAAATATGTTAAAGTATAAATTAAATACAATATAAGTATACATGTCCTAACAGTTATTTTGCTGTACAAAAAGAATTAGACTTTGAAATAGTGTACTATTAGTCTGTGAAGGAAATCAAAAATGCAGGAGGACAAAAATATAGGGATTGAGAATTCTATGTAATGGTTCATAGTCATTTCCCAGAGTTCTTTTGCTGGGTATAGCTGGTTCAATTCATTACTGCTCTATTGGAACTGATTTGGTTTGTTTCATTGCTGGGGATGGCCATGTCCATCAGAATTGATTATCATATAGTATTGTTGTTGAAGTATATAATGTAGATCTACACTTCTTAAAAAATACTTTGGCTTTATTAGGGTGGGAAGATATTTAAGTAAATGAGCACAATTTTAAAAGTGCTGCAATAATCCAGGCAACAGTAAGTAGAGGAAGAGACTAAGTTTTCTAACACAGAGAGATGGTAGTTCTCTTGACTGTAATATGGAAGCCTAGAAAATGGGATAATATTTCCATTGGATATATTGAATATGAGACAGTTATGAGACAATAAGTTTGAAAGAGTCAAAAGGTATTTGAGGGATCTGGAACTAGAGCTCAGGAGAAACTGCGACTAGACACATGTATCTGGGAAATATCTGTATCAGTGGTTCTCAAACTTTTGGTCTCAAAATTCCCTTTACACTCTTAAAAATTATCAAGGACCCCAAACAGTTTTTGTTTATGTGGGTTACAACCACTGAAGTTACTATATAAAAATTAAAACTGATATTTTTAAAGCATTCTAAATTTAAAAATTATAATAAAATCATGACATACCATCATAAATAACATTTAAAATTCAAAATAACTATGTTGAGAGTCTGAGAATTCATTTATATGGCAACATTTGTAAGTAATGATAAAATTTAGGGTAATATTTATTTCTGTATGCACTTGAGGAGGGGAGGAAAAACACGTAGGAAGGAAACTTATTAAAATTTTTATTTATGTTTATTTTTAATCCAAAAACAAATTAAGGTGCACTAATATTTCATATATAGTAGTGGTGCCCTCACAAAGTACTTCAAATAGTCATGTGTCCTAGGAGGTATCTAGAAGAAAGCAATGGAAGTTCTATAATGTGGAAGAGATGGCAGAAGCATCTACAATGTTTTCATTGTATTATAACATTAAATTTACATGAATCTGCTTAAATCAATTAGTGGACTACACTTTCTAACACTAAACTAAATTAACTCTTTTAAAAATTATTAAGGCATAATGTAGCCTAAAACTTTCCTACAGTGAAAGGATAGATTAAATGCTACTACATTTGAAATTCTATTATAAATGAAACAAGAAATTGGTAGAACTGACATTTACCTATTTGTAGTATGAATTTTTTGTGGGTCATATTACAAGGTAAAAAAAGATGACAGATCTAACAAGTCAGACTGAAAAATTGAAATTAGGAAGATAATTTGAAATATAAATACTTTAGTACATGCTTTCTTCACTAGAAATACTGCAAAAAGAGTTTTTGTACCATTTATAAATGATTTGTATGGCTTCTTTTATCTTTTTTTCCTACTTTTAAATGCCCCTTTCCCTCCCTGAATTTCTTTTAATATATTAGCATAATAGATCATGAATATAAATATACATGTAATAGGAGTAGTCAAAAAAATTTTACTGATAAAGTGATCAAAAAAGATTGAAACTACTGATCTAACTTATCTCTTATCTATATAACTTTTAGTATTTAAAAAATACGTTTTCATTTAAGTGTTGTACATTTTAACTTTTTAAAAAATTCTGATCATAAAAGCCTATAAAAGGAAATTCTTAATTTGAGTTAATGAAAAACTAATTAGTAATTACTTTAACATTATTTAGTATTTGCTACTTTAATAATCACTGATTTCATTATTAATGGAAAACTTTTTTAATTTACATAAGCACATATACATATAAAACATAAAACTGAAGTATTTTCATAGTTTGTTTAAATAACTATTTGTCATTTTTAGAAAATTAAATGTTAATCAAAAGGTAAAATGAAAAAAGATATGGCTGAATTCAAGTATAAAGGTGGGAATTAGGTAGAAAAAACAATGGCAACTGAAGAATAGTAAAAAGGGGGAATATTGGAGGAATGGTGCAGAAAACTCAGAAAAGAACAGGTTGAAGAAGTGATAGATAATCAGTTATCTATTAAAGACAGAAAAGTCAGGGGAAAAGTTTAGAAAAAGTAAAGCTATAGAGCAACTTGGGTAGGGTTGTTAATTGGAGGTATTAGTGGAATTGAGGGAAGTAGGGAGAAATTTAAGTGTGAAAAGAACCTCAGGTATGTAAAGATACAAAGAGGGAAAGTCAAGTTCAGAGGAATATCCTCCACCTCCCAAGTCTATTGCCACTTAAAATTAACTGGAAAAGTAGTACCCAAAGGACAGAGTAGGGACATTATCTGAGACAATATCTGTAAAGAGCTTAGCAAAATTCCTGACACATAAAATTCCTGACACATAAAAGGTGTTTAACAAATGCTTGTTTCCTTTCTATTCCCTTCTGATAATGGCCTACAGTTATTCCATTCTTTTAAATGTTAAAAGTAAATCTTTGAAAATAATATTTATATCTATTCTAAATGTAAAATATTTTCTATGAATCTAAAAAAGAGTACTTATAGTCTACTCACTTGCACCAAGAATGAGCAAGCCAATTTAGACCATTCAACTGATAATCTCTTAATTCTAAACCTTCTGGTCCCCCAATATAGGATGGTTGCTTCTTCAGTGCAACAAATCTTGGCCTTTGTTTTAATACCTCAAAAAAAAAAAAAAAAATAAGAATTAGTATACAGGACTACTAAATATAAGAATCAACACTTTAGTTATATTTATGATAAATTTGCATATCATTATAAGTATCCAAACTAGTCTATTACTATCAGTTATCAAGACAAAACTTAGATTCCATGACTGCTAAAAAAAAAAAAAAATGGCAATACAGTCCAAAAAAAGACTTTATTTAGTCCAAGAGGCAAAAATTAAAGATAAAAAACCAGCATGCATTGCTTTCTTGACAAATACCACAATAGTTAGCTAAATATTTGAAATTCCCCTTGACACTTATACCACATTACTTATCTAGAAATTACAAGCAATATCAGTGTCAAATTCAACTCAACACATGTGAACTATCATTTCACACGCAAAAATAAATCAGTAAATGAAAGAATGAATAATTTTTAGAAAATATTATTATTATTGAAAGACTAGCCATTGCCACTTAAATCTGGACTTTTCTATATAACTTGATAGTTATAAATTTTATTACCATTTAATTACACTTTCAATAAGAACTGAAATTAAAGTCTAATATCCAGAAGGACAATAAAGAAACAAATAAAATAAATTAACAGTATTATATTCTCCATGAAGAAATTCTTGTTTCGCCCAGGATTTTTACTTTCTCTCCCACATCAATTCTTTCATTCAACTTTTTGTTCCTTCTTTCTCCATAGCAAGAAACCCATTATTTTATTTTGATTTATGATAACAATCAACATATGGAGCATTATCTGAGAAAACTTGAATATAGCTTGTAAATGTTGTTTTCAGTATATATTTTCACATTGTTTCTTTTCCCTTTAAAGAGCTCCCTTTTTTGAGTGTGGTATATATTCAGATATATGATATTTTTTATTTCCTACAGGAACTTTGCCATCAGTTTTATCTGACATTGCTGAACGGTTCAGCCTTTTCCAAACACATTCACCACATCTAACTCTAGATATCTGTTCTACCTGTATTTCCCTAACTGATTTTATTTGCTTAACAGGCAGTAGAACTATCAAGCCAGTAATATACCCATGCATCATATCTGATATCTAGACTAATCAAATAACAAAAACCTTTTATTAATGTTTCTAGGTATTTGAGTGTCAGAAATGTAAAATTATGATTTAAATCTATATTGAAAAATTTAATGTACACTTACTTTGCAATCTTTAAAGGGAGTGGTTTTGGATTGATTCCTGCTGAAATATTCATCTATGCGTAACTGGAACTTTTTGGAAATAAGGGCTCCATCTTCCCAGCTACACTCTGAATATGGGAGACCCTGCCATTTGCAATAATAATCAGGATATCCAGCTGCTGACTTTTGATTGGAATGAGCTGTGAAATACAGAGACTATGTTAGTTTTTTTTGCCATCTAGAAGATAACTTCTCATTGAAAATTAAGCATAAAGAGGAAACATGAAAATATAATGAAAATGACATTATTACTAACCAATTATTCTCTCTACTATTTGATACTGCTTATGTAGATCATCTGTAAGTTCTTGCTGACAATTATAATACTCCACATCTTCTGGCGAAGCATTTTTCAACCTAAAAAGTAAGTAATATTTCACATTTTTCATTTGGTAATTTAATAATTGTTCTATTTAATTCTTAGACATGCTATACAAAGAAGAAAAAAATGGCACATAAAAAATTAGGAACAGTAAAGTAGAAACAGATTTATGAAAGAGACAAGAATTTTCAAGACTTTTTCAAGATATCTGAAAGAGGTGAGAATCCTAAATACATGACAAAATCTGAAAAGTTAAAAAAATTTTCTTAAAAAGTAACTTCAATCAAGATGGCAGAATAGAAAAAGAAGAAAATCTATTAAAAATGTTTAGGGTGAATGAATCACCAATGAAAAAGATAGTATTCACAAAAATATAAACTGCCCAGATTCAAAAAAGAAAAAATAAAAGACTTAAATAACACTACCTTAGAAAAATTAATTGAATAAGCCATCAATGAACTAGTACCAGACAGATTCACATGTGAATTCTGCCAAACATTTAAGGAACTATTAATCCCAATACCATATAAACTATTTGAAAAAATAGCTAATGAACAGATTTTACAATTTTTTAAAATGATATAAATAAAACTTTGAAACCAAAACGAGGGAGATTAAAATAGAGAAAGAAAGTTATAGACTAATTTCCTTAATGAAAATCAATTCAAAAAAATTAAACACTAGTATAGAAATTACACTAATCTAGAACAAAGATCATATACTATGACCAGGTGGGATTTATATGAGGAATGCAGGGCTGGCTCAATATTAGAAAAACTACCTGTGTAATTGGTCATATCAAAAACAAAACCAACAAACTCATATAATTATCTCAATAGAGGCAGAAAAAGCTTTTGACAAAATATGGGAACCATTCCTTTCCTATTAAAACGCTAGAAAGCATAGGAATAAATGGAGTTTTCTTTAAAATGGTAAAGTAGTATCTATCTAAATCACTAGCAAGCATTATCTACCATGCTTGGAATAAATAAATAAAACCAGGAATGAAGTTTACTTCAAAAAAGATTTTGAAGGAATTAGAATGGACAATGAAGAAACAAAACAATCACTCTTTGCAGATGCTAAGATGGTTTAATTAGAGAATGCTAAAGAATAAACTAAAAAAACAAACTTAATGTGGTTAACTGTTAACAATTAGATTACCTACTGACAGAAAAGGAAAATGACAAATGTTCAAAGAGATGTAGAAAAATTAAGACAATAATATACCATTGATACTAAATGAATTAATCCAACCCTGGAAAGCAATTTAAAATTTTATGTCAAAAGTACTATAAAACTGTCCCCTGACCCAGCAATATCATTATTGGGTCTTTACTCCAAAATGATCAAAAGAGGGAAAAAAATACTTGTATATATAAAAAAAAATTTATAACAGCTTTTGTGTTTGTGTGTGATGGCAAAGAATAAAAAATTGAGAGAATATTCATCAACTGAGTAATGACTGAACAAGTTGTAGTATATATGATTGTGATAGAATACTATTGTATTATAAGAAATGATGAGCAGGAAAATTTCAGAAAAACCTGGGAATACTTAATGGAACTGATACAAATTGAAATGAGCAGAACCAGAAGAACACTGTATACAGTAACAGCAATACTGTTAGATGATCAGCTGTGAATGACAGAAATTTTCTTGATAATATAATGATCCAAGACAATTTTGAAGTAATCATGATGAAAAATTGTATCTCACGTTCAATAATGAAGTCTGAATGCATATTAAAGCATTTTTTTTTACAACTTTCTTTATTGCTCTTCACTTTTTATTGTCTGTTTTTTCTTTTGCAACTTGCCTAATATGGAAACGATTTATATAAGTGCACACTATAATTTATATCAAAAAGCTTAAAGGAAGAGAATTTGGAACTCAAAATTTTAAAAAATTTAATGTTAAAAATTTTTCTTTATTTTTAAAAAAATACAAGTTAAATGTAAAAAAGAAAGAGAAAAGGAAGCAAGAATAGGAATTAATGGCCTTTATTAAAATAAATATCTATATAAAACCATCAGCAAAGCCATCTATAATAGGGACGTTTCAAACCTTCCCAATAAAATCAGGAATGAAGCAAGAATGTCCATTATCACCACAATATTGAACTAGAAATGATAACTACAAGCAAGACAATAAGAAATTGCAGGAATAAATATTGGCAAAGAGGAAAACAAAATTATCACTCTTTGCATAACGATATAATATGTTTAAAGAAATAGAGAATCAACTAAATCAACTAAAAAATAATCAACAACTTCAGCAAAATTGCAAGACATAAAATAAACCTACATAAATCATTAGCACTTCTACATCCTACTAACAAGATCCAGTAGGATGTGACAGAAAGAAAAATTCCATTTACAATCATTGCAGACAATGTAAAATTGTCTACCTGCCAAGACAAAACCAGAAATTATAGAAACACAATTACGTAACACTTTTCACATAAATGAGAGTAGATCTAAACATTTACAGAAATGTTAAATGCTCATGGATAATTGGAGACAATAGAACTGACAATTCTACCTAATTATTATTATTATTATTATTCAATAATGTAATAACTTATTATTCAATATCATGCCAATCAAAATACCAAAGAATTATTTCGTAAAGCTAGAAAAAATAATAATAAAGTCATCTGAAAAAACAAGTTCAAAGTATCATGGGAATCAATGAAAAAGAAAAATATAGGAAGGTGATCTAGCAATTCCATATTTCAAACTATATTAGATAATGATGAAGGTCCATCACTATTGTGGGAGATTTATGAAAAGAAATAAAAACAGAATCACAGAGGATAAATAAGGATGGAGTACATTACAATCTATATTTCTAGAGGGAGAGCCCACATGTCAGATCACAGATTCTGTGAACTATTTATTAAAGAGACTAAATTTCACAGACCTGTGAATTGAATTAAACATGAGAATAGACACATTTACAATTATTGTTACAATTATTGTTCAACTGTGTCCAACTCTGTGATCCAATTTGGGGCTTTCTTGGCAAAGAATCTTGAGTGGTTTGCTATTTATTTCCTTATTAGATGAGAAAACTGAGGCAATCAGAATTAAGTGACTTGCCCAGAGCCATACAGTTAGCAGTCTGATGCCAGCTCTGACCCCAGAAAGATGAATCTGCGACTTCAGGCCCAGCACTCCATCCACTGGCTGTCCAAGAATTATCAAAAAAAACCCAACAAAAAAAAAAAAACAAAAACAAAAAAACCCTTGAACACTAATTTACAAATTAACAGTTTGAAATTTCTGATAATTCAAATATAAGACACATAACTTCTAAATAAAATTTCAGAAGTAAATGTTGCAAACTAAAAAGTTTATAGTATATCATTAAGTAATACTGAGCTACCTTTTTTGACTGTGGCAACTCATGAAAATAGATTATGGATCCATGATAGAATTTGTATAAGGAGCTCCAATGAAGAAACTACCTCTCTATCTATGCAGACTAGCAACTGGACTGCATATTACTGTCCAAGAAACTTGTCTGGGAGTCTGAAAGCCTTGGGCACTTTGCCAAGACCACACATGCAGTTAATGGCAGAGGTCAGCCTTGAACCCAAGTCATCTTGACTCCAAGGCCAGCTCTTTATCTCCTATTTCATGCTCCAATATACAAAACAAAGATGAACAATGGTCCCTTTGGAAATCTAAATCTGCAACAACCTATAAATTATATCTATCACTGTAAGAGGAATTAAATCATACATCTATGAACTAAGAGTCTTTGTGAAAAGTAACAAAGAGATGATGTAAACTAAGGCCAGGTAAATAAAATATCACTTCATAGGGTATCCACAGAGAGAAGAATAAAAAGAGGTTTCACTGTATAGTCAAAGGATACAAGAAAATCTTTTGAGGCATATTTGGTTATCTTGCCTTAAATGACTTATCCCCTCTGGTCCACCTTCTAAAGGTTAAGGGTGAAGCCTTTACTACAGCCAATGTATTACCAAACTGACAGAAGTAAACTTCCACCTATATAGTGAATGACACATTCCTAGATTCAAAGGTTCAGTTAAAGGACTATATAGTTATACATTAGAAGTAGCTATGTAGCATTAGGATAGAGTAGAAGGTTAGGAGTCTGAGGACCTAAGTTCAAATTTCACCTCTGATTTAATAACTGCATGACCCTGGGAAAGTGATTTAACCTCTATTTGCCTCAGTTTCCTCGTTTAGAAAATGGCAATAAAAGTTGTTCCAAGAATCAAATGAAATAATGTAATGTACAACAATCATATTTGTATAGCACTTAGCACCAAGTCTGGCACATAGTAAGTACTAAATAAATGATAGCTATTATTATTAAATGGAAGCCACAGATTGACCATCAAGTAATGATAAGATCTATACTGATAGTCAAGCAAGTACCCAGGACAGAAAAAAAAAATATATTCATATCAATAAAAACTGAAAACCCCAGCAAAACAGAAATAAATCTTCAGTAAAAGAACTATTAAGATAGAAATAGAGCAAAAATATCAGAGGTAAGGTTCTACAAAAGGATGAGAGAGACAAAGAAATTTATTCTGCCTATTTAGGTAAAGCTGTTTTATTTAAATTCAAAAATATAAAACTAGCTTTGCTGTTACATTTTCAGTGATTGGACACAATTCTGAAGATTCAGCTAGCTGATCACTCTAAATATATAATGCTATAAGTCTTCAATATATAGATGAGAACATTTTGTTAAAAATGGGAGTAGAGATCAGTTCTCAAGATAATCCTAAACCATTAGACCACTAGGAAGATGATTCTTAATGACTCATAGAAGATAAAGATGATAAAGTAGAAGCTCTATATAATTTAAAATCAGTGTAAAAGTTGACATAGAACTGAGAAAACTATGATTAAAAAATATGACTAGAGAATCAAGGAATCTGTTTTATAGATTATTTGTACATCTCAGACTTGTATTTCTAAGTAAACAAAAAATCAGAAAGAAGCAAGCTCGTTTAAAAAAAAAGAAAAAAAAATACTAAAGTCAAAAAACAACTTATTATAAACATGATATTCATTTCTGCTTTATCTATATGTGATCGCATGCCTGGGTGATGAATGGAAACAAATAGTTGGTAGAAACATCTTACTCAGCCATATACACCTTCAGTATCTTTTATATCATATTTACAAATCATTTTTAAGTGTGGCATCAACAAGTATGTATGTATGTATATATGTGTATGCATATGTGTATAAAGGAATATTCATACTAATAAAAATCAAGATTTGATCAAAATATAAAGGTCTATTAAGATTAAAGTTTTATTTTACCAAATGATATAGATTATTACTGTCTTACTTGCCTCTGGAAGTTCTTCAAATCCAGATTACATACCATTGCCAGATATTTCTTCCTAAACAATAGTTCTAAATAAGCCACTATTCTAAACAAAAAGCAGTAATTGGTCATTTCCCAAAATGGTGACAGAAGAGAGCAGCTAAATGGATCACAGATTAAAGGGTAACCAATACTTAAGAGATCAGTAGTCCAGTTTGAATGTCTATGGATTGAGTCTGGGAATATGGGATGTTGAAAAAAGGTACAAATACACAAGAGAAAAGCCACAAATGAAGTTAGATTCAAATAGTAGTTGAGTTTCTAGGAAATTAACCTAAATGGATGACAGGAATCAGAAAAACCTGGAAGAGGACAGTGACTGACATCTAAGTTAAATAGATGTTTCTGTTTATGCTAATGTATATGTACCCCTTTCCCATCCTGTTATCTGCTGAGTAAATTCTAACACTTTCCTTTTTGCAAAGAAGCTTCCATGAGTCTAAGCATTTTAGTTTGGTGAGTCAGATTTGGGGTTAATGGAAATTTGTATAAGTTGGGGTTACAACTGAAATAGTTGTTTGAGTTTAGTTAAGACAGTCTTTTTTTATAGCATTCAATGAAATAGGCTTTGCAACTGTCATTGTATTTAATATCTAAATGAATTACAAAATCTAGGATCCTTTACAATAGCAGGTATATCACCATTTCAAGATAGCTTCTATTTATGAGAAAATATTTATCCTCTTCTCCAAGTAAACTATGCTCTAGACCCATGGAGATTATTTGGGTATACTCTTGAGGTATATATGCTATTAAAGTACACCACATTACCCTGAGGTCCAGCAGGTCTTGGAAAATGTGGTGACACACGCCTGTAATCCCCGTTATGGGGAAGGCTGAGGCTGATGGACCACTTGAGCTCCGTAGTTCTGAGCTGCAATAGGGGTAAAGCTGATCAGGAGTTATCACTAAGTCCAGTACCATTATGGTGAACCCTCAGGAGCACAAGGATCACTGGGATGCTTAAGGATCAGCCCAGGTCGGAAACGGAGCAGGTCAAAGCTTCCGTGCCGATCAGCAGTGAGATCAGGCCCCTGAGTGGTTGCTGCACTTCCAGCCTGAGCGAGATAGGGAGACCCAGTCTCAAAAAAAAAAAAAAAAGAAAAGAAAAGAAAAGGAAAGGAAAGGAAAGGAAAGAAAAAAGAAAAGAAAAGAAAAGAAAAGAAAAGAAAAAAAAGAAAAGAAAAGAAAAGAAAAGAAAAGAAAAGAAAAGAAAAGAAAAGAAAAGAAAAGAAAAGAAAAGAAAAGAAAAGAAAAGGAAAGGAAAGGAAAGAAAAAAAATAGAAAAATGTGGTTCATATATCTCTGAGACAATACAATTATATCGCATGGCCCCAAAATCATGAGAGCATACAGTTTTGGACTGCCTTTTTTTTTTTTTTTTTTTTTTTATAAGGATCATAGAATGAGGAGTAGGAATCCAGACTTGTTATTTAATTAGCATGGGGAATTCATATTAAACAAGCTCCCTCAATAAATGCAGATTTGCAAGTATTAAGCCACTTAAGAGTCACAGATAATTTCCTTGAGAAATTAAGTGACTTTCTAAGCATTAACACTACCCAAATGAAACAAAGTAGAGACCTGAATCTAAGTCATTAAGTCTGAAAAGCTAGCTTTCCATAAACTATACCACATAATCTAATTCTTTATTTATAGACTGCTTTCCATTCTTTATCTACCTAAATTCTTATTTAGGAAAATAATATTAGATTATAAAGTATCAGTCTGAGAATCAAGCAAATTGTACTGAGATAAGATAATAGGAATTAATGATAGAGATAGTAATCACATAAGAATGTAATGTTCAGAGAACAAAAATCATGACAAGGGCTTGAGTTTGTACATTTCCCCCATTTAAACAAGACAAAGACTTAGATTGGAAAAGTCAAATATCAGATAATGACTTTATATAAATGTGCCATCATGAATTCAGGGACCTCAGTTTCTGAACCCACAAGGGTTTAGATGTGGGCTGCTGGGCTAGGGGCACCCAAGACTTGATCAGTATAATGGTCAAGGAGAAAGTGGTTTTTAGGCTCTTCTGAACTGACAATGCCCTTAAAGTATTTATGATCAACAAGAAAGCTAAAATTGGCTGCTTACTACATCACTCCAGCTACTTTAGTGTAAGGAGATGTTGCAAACCTCAAATGCTAGTTGAGTTATATCAAGATGTCATTTAATTTCTAAAAGTAAAGAATCAGAGGAAGTTAGTTAATAGCCAGGGAAATGAGATCAATATATGCGCCTATGAAATACACTCCCATGAGTAAGGCCTACAAAGTTACTCCTTGATTATATAAATGAGTATCAGTAATATAAGAGTATCTATTAGCTGCAGAGAAATCCATTTTACTTTTGCACGGTTACACATAGGAATTTCTAAAAGGCACATAATCTTTCAGAACAATGATACAGGAACTCAGATTCCAAGGGTTAGACATATTTCTTCAGTTCTTAATGAGTTCACTAACTGAATTAGTCTTCCTTTCCTCGAATAGAACGACATCAGCATACAAGTTAATGCTCCCTCACACTTCTTAATATTGTACAATTCAGTTTATTCTATTTCTATTATCTATTCTACTCCAAAATTGCTACAAATGGAGATGGTCATGCCCTTAATTTACCATCCCACACCCAACAAATATTCTGTTTCCTTGTTCAAATTCACTCGTTTTTCTTTGCCCAATCATAATTTTTTCTTTCTATCTCTCCCTGTGCCTTACTCTTATTAAATTTACTCTTGAATTTCACTGTCACATCACATCTTTCCATTCTTCAATACTATGCCAGGTTTTCATTCCTCCTCTAACTAGTCTTTCTTCCCTTCCCCATTTCACCACTTGGTGAAACAGCTCAAATGTACAATACTCCACATTTGAATCTCTTACCCCACTGCACTAATGCCAAATCCCAAGCCTAGATTATTCCTACTCGTCACATCCTTAGCAACTAATTCATGTGCTTTTGAAGAAGCTAAAGGAAATCACAAAACTATGTTGACTTAAGTCTAGTACAAATTTGTTATCTAGCCTCAATTTAGCTTTCAATAGTAACAAGACAAACGTTATATGCATCTATCCTTTACAGTGTTTTAACATCAGCTCTGAGTAAATTCAATTATCTTCTTTACCAGATCTGTATATCCAGAGCAAGTCTCACCTTATCCAGATGTAATATCTCCAGTCTTATATCTCCAGATGCTTAATGGACATTCTGAACTAGATATTCAATATAGTGTGCCTCTTCTTTTTTTCTCTCCCCCTACTGCCATATCTAATCTGTTGCTAAAGCCTACTGATTTTATCTCTGCAGCATCTTTTGCATATGTCCTTTTCTCTCCTATACTGCCATTAATCTGATACAAGCCCTCACTCTGTTCATGACTGGATTGTTAGTCCTCACATCTTCTGGTTGTTCTGTTTGCCACAAATCTCTCTATTCTTCACTCAGCTACCTAACTGCTCTTGTTAAAGTGAAGGGCTGACCATGTCATATGGCCTATTCAATCAACTCCAGCAGATTTATATCACCTACAGGATTAAATATAAATCACCTGACATTCTAAACCTTTCATTATTACCAGCTCGCTCCTTTCTCAGCTTTCTAGTTTTTATATAATTTTCACACATTCACAGACTCATCATCATTCCATCTCTTGATTCTAATAATTTTTACTAGTTATTCCTCATGTAATGCTCTTCCACTTCTTGGCTTTCCTGGCTTCCTTTAAATGCTTGCTATAACCCTATTTACTACAGGAAACTTTCCCAATCCTTCTTTAGGGCCTTCTTTTTGAAATAAATTGTTTCTAATTTATCCTGGGCATAGTTCACTTATACATAACTACTTCTAGTCAATCAGTAAGTATTCATTAAGTGTTTACTGTGCAAGTCATTCTATGTTAAAACTCTGGTCATTAGTCTGAATTCTGTTCAAGTAGGGATTTTTACCAGTCTTTCTATCTGTAGCATTTAGCACTTAATGCTTGTCACATAATA
The DNA here is from genome assembly GCF_016432865.1 of Antechinus flavipes. Taxonomy (NCBI): domain Eukaryota; kingdom Metazoa; phylum Chordata; class Mammalia; order Dasyuromorphia; family Dasyuridae; genus Antechinus; species Antechinus flavipes. Next base: position 188,942,109 of record NC_067398.1, read on the forward strand.
GGTGCTTAAATAATCTTTATAGGCTGACTAACTGTAAGTTTCCAGTCATTAAAAGGTAATGGAAGGCCAAACTGAGTTCCTGAATAAAAGTTATCCAGCACTGAAGAGATTCCAGTAGATTCTGATTCATCCCTTACCAGAAATTCTGTAGAAGGATTTTTTGGGGAATGGGTTGGACATTCATTAGGGATTTCTAAAGATTTTTCTAATTCTGAAGTTCTTTGAACTGGGTAAAAGATCACCTAGTAGATGGCAGATTCCAACAACTGTGAAGTTACAAAAGTGAAGTTGATAGAGTCTGTACATAATTCCTGTTGGTCACAATCCTAAAAGATTTAGTACACAGACTTGAAACTTTTCAGGTTGCTTTATTACATTGATCAAGAGTGATTAAGCAGTTTCTATTTGCTTCCATATTCATTTATATTACTCTTATAGGAAGGAGTTCATATCCTAGATTCAAGAATGTTAGCTTAATGGTATCTCTTTCTACATGAAATTAGTTGCACTTGAACTAACTATTTTTATCTATAATTTTTATCAAGAACATTTAGTAGTAATATATGTGATTTATACATTTAAATGAGACTAGAAAGCATACTCACCATCGTTTGGTTTCCTGATCTTTTTTCTTGTAATTGTCTAATTTTTTCATTCCTTTCACATTCTGCTGTTTTAAGGTTTCTTCAGTCTCCCAAGTATTATGGATATGAGACCATCCTTTCCACTTAATTAAATACTGGATCTCTCCTGGTTCCTTAGATTTTTCATATCCAGCATTAGGATCACCATCTGCTTCAACTGCATAGATGGTTGTAGTAGCACCAGTTGCTGAAAGCAAAAATAAGTTAGTTTTCTTATTTTTTTTTAAACCACACTATTAATTAAATTGTATTTGTGCATATAAGAATATGTGTATATTCATTTACAAGTACACAACAACAAAAGGGCTAAGTAAAATTGTTATGGTTAAAAAAAGCTGTTTTCAACTCTAAGAATTCAGTCAAGATTTTTATTTTTAAAATATTTTCTTCCTTTTTTTAAAAAGGTTTAAATTAGTGAGTAGGTTAATTATATGAATAACAGAATCAAAATAAATGATATAAACTCAACTTCTAAAAATAATATTTAAACTTTTATAGCACAAATGTTTATATCAGTATGATATGGGCAATTAAAAAAATGCAACAAATTATTTATATCCAAAAGTCAGCTTCCATTTTCCAACAATCAAGTAGGAGTTGACTTTTCATTGACCATTCAATTTAACAGACCAGTTCAAATAACATATATAAAATTTCAAAATGCAAATTATAGTAAAAAAAGACAATTTATAAATGTCAAATAGCATTTCTAGAGTTTTACTTCAAAGTTATCTGAACTCAACTTTTTTTTTTTTGCTTTTAATATCAACAAAAGAGAAGTTTTAAAGCTTATATCTCAACACAAAAATAATACTGATATCCCAAATTTGCACAGTGAAAATTAATAAACCAAATCTTGGAAAAATTCAGGAGAAAGAAATCTCAATGCTGAAATTATCATTACCTTCTTAACAACATTTCATAAGAAGAAACTCAAATAACAATTTCAAAACTTCTAATTAATTTCAACACATGAGAAAGAGAATGTGATCGTATCCTCTTTTGCAGAAATAATAAAAGTACTTTCTTCAGCTATGTAGTAAACCATTAAATAGTAAGGACAGGAAGATATTTATTAATGTTTTCTCAACTACAGAACGTAAAGACGACAGTAAATTATTTACTGGCGTAAAACTATTTCCAGTAACACAAGATTAGAATTTTTCCTCTTTATAGTATGTATTAAAAAAAATGAGTAAGTAAATAAAAATACCTCCTTTTCTTCCAATTCTACTGTCCATAAACCTTTCTATTGTCTCAAATTCATCTTCTTCAGGTTGAGGAACATCCTCTCCACAAACCTCCAATAAATCATCTGAATCAGTTTTCATTTCTTCATCTTCCTTATAACTAACATTGACAGTAGCCTGGCGACGAGAACCTCTTTTATCATAATCATCATCATCATCATCATCTTCAGAGGAATCAATCTGTCTCTTCTTCTGGCCAGAGATCTTCTTCCCATTTTTTGCTTTAGTTCTATGAAAGAAAAAGGAAAACGTAGACGTTCTGAAGAAGTGTTTACAATGGTTCAATTAAAAAGAAAAACAGCTTGACACAGAGGAAACAAGGGTAGGCCTTAGAAGTAAAAAACTTGGGTTCAAATCCACGTAACTAAGATATTAAAGAAGATGATAATTTTCCACCATTGGAAAGTTTGCACAACAGTTTCCCACATCAATGAAATGAAAGGCCATTCCCCTTCTCCCTCCAAAAACAGTTTAATATTAAGTGCAAAATATCTATGTACAAAGGAATTATTATCCCTGATAAAGATTCTTAATATTATTATTAAAATGGAAAATACTAATTTTTACCTGATTTGAGGTTTCCTGCTTTTGACTTTATTTTTTGGCTCATAGTCAGATTCACTTTCATCACAACTGCTTTTTTCTCTTTCTTCTTCTGATTCAGAATCTGAACCCGTCTGGGAGGGAGATCCTGACCCTGACATCTGCCAATCTTCACTGCATAAGTTAAAGGAATAGTCAGTGTTAGTGTTCAGATTTTTAAGTGACTTTTTGCATGTTAATATTTAGAATAAACTATACTTGTCTTACTCAAATGAAACTTAAAAATTAGAAAACATAAAATTAGCAAAACAGAATGAGGGTTGATCTATAAAAGGTCATGATTTCAAATTTAACTAGAATATTAGAAATATCGTTTATCCAAAAATTGTAACATAAAATTGAATCCTACCAACATCTATAAAACTATTACTTTATACAAGGCACTAGGAATATAAAACCAAATACTATATAAAACCTGTCTTCCTTGATTCCAGATTCAGCACTCTATCCACTGAGCCCACCTACCTGTCCCAGCTAAAGGCAAAAGTCAGCAATTTCTCTAGTTATGAATTTTCTTTTAGAAAAAAAATCAATAAATTTTCTAGTCACAGATGTGATGAAGAAATGAAAACAAAACTCACTAATATTATTTCCTACCTATAGGCTAAATATCATGTATTATGTAAGAAAAAAAGAAAAGGAAGAAAAAGAACCAGCAAAGCTATAGGAATAAGTTAATATGGTAATATGTGGAAGACTATCAAAATTAAATGCTTAAATAAAAAAGCATCTAACTATTCTAGAGCTTCTTGCTTTTTAACTGATAGCAGCTTAGGAAAATATAATGCTGTGTAAGTGAAACAACCTAAAATAATTATACCATTGAACTTCAATGACTATTCAAATGATCCCCAAGGTCCCTTCTGACAACAGGCTGAAGCTACAATTTAGCTCCATTTTTTCCAGATAAACTGAGCAATCATGATCTTAATGACCTGATATGCACTTATCACTTTTGTGAAGCAGTGGTATAATGAAAAAAAAAGGATGCTGGTATATATAACAGCTATCTACAAGTATCTGAAGGCTTTCATGTGGAAAAAACATTTTTTAGATGTCTTAAGATTAGAGTTAATGTACTTTGCCCTGGGGATTAAAATCAGGAAAAGGCAGAAATTTAGAATTAACACAAAGAAAAACTTTTTAATGTTTAAAACCAGTCAAAGATAAAATGGGCCACCTTCATAGGTAGGATCCTCTTCAGGGAAAAGTCCTGAAACAAAGATTTGATGAAAACTTCCTGGCTCTTGTTCAGATATGAATTATACTAAATGGTGTGGTTTCTTCCAATTTTTTTATTCAATATAAATATTCATTATTATTATTATTATTACACTGTTGTTATACAATATTTCTTAAACTGTAGGTATAGACTCACATAAGGTTGTGAGGAAGTTCTGAAGGGGTTCCAGAGATCAGGAAGTTATCTAAACAGATGAACAGAAAGGAGTAAACCTTCATGTCATCTAAATAACACTCCTTTCCCTCTAGCTATTAAGATTCCTGGGATAGTATGCCAAAAGAAAATGAATGTATAACTTTTATTAATTTGAAGTGAGGGTGGTATGAAATAGAGAGAGGTGCAGAAACCCTCATAACTAGTCATGAAAGAAAATAAATATAATTTAGCAATTGCTTAAACTAACTTTATAACTACCAATCTGAATCAAATGCCATTTCTGAATTACACACGCGCGCACGCACACATACACACACATGCACATACACACACACCCACACACCCACACACCCCTCTCCCATGTGATTACTACTAGAATGTTAGGTATCAAGTTAAATATAGTAATGTCGATTTAAAAGACACCCTACTCTTTATGTTTTTTCCTCTTGACCTCACTAGATGACTCATCTTCAGAATCTTCACTGCTAGAGGAATCCTACAAAGAGAAAAATAAATATTACCACATAAATTTAGTATCATGAGGTTAAATTCTAATTGTAATGCTAATTCTAAATGCCTAATATTAAATTTTTAAAGTGATGACAGATTCCTGAATTAAAGTTAAGCACGCTGTCATAAGTTAGTTCTGAGTGATATGTGTAAAATGCTCATGAAATGATAATCTTTAAATTTCTAAATTATATTTCAAACAAAAAAATTTTTCCTTTCCTTCTATATTACTTCATTCCCTCACCTCATAAAATAGTAGTATTTTATTTCTTTTTTTATTGACTAAAGTAATTTAAAATTTTTAAACTATCAGTTCAGATGGCAAAATAAATCACATGATTTTAGTTTTCCATACTAAAGTATAACCTTGCTGAAAACTACCAATGGTCTTTCTCCTGGCCAATTGCTAGTAATAACATATTCATGGTGGAGATCCTCATGGTGGAGATCCTATGTATGAACATGTCAAACATCTAATACTACCTTTTCTTCTCCCATTAGAGTTCAATAATTATATATTACCAAAAATCTACATAAAAGCCTTGAAAAATAAACAGTTTAAACAAATTGACCTTTGGGTCAGGCCCTTATCTCTCTGCTGAGCTAATGTGATTTCTAAAATATCAGCTGTATAGAGTAGGGAAAATACTTAAAATAAACATTTAAAAATGACCTTCAGTAATGTAGATCATTTAAGTGATGATTTTACTCTCTATTCCAGTAATAAAAAGAATTTCTAAAAGGTGTTAGCTAAGTTCTTCTGTTTCTGTCATATTTTAAATTAGCAAACAGTTAAAATGTAAATTGATGGATTCAATTTTCTAGTGAAAAACGCTTATTTTTTGATGTCTGATAGCTTTCCTAAAAAAAAATTACTATTTAATTAATGATTTTAATTTAATAATAATCTAATTTAATTTAATAATTGTTTTAAAAAAAGAATCAGTATAGCTTTACCAAATGAGCCATTACTTAAAAAGTAAGCTTTAAAAAACCCAAAACTGTTTATAATATGCACGTATAAAAATTTATAGGCATTCTGAAGGAAGCAAGGTCATTTAAAGTTAATTCTTCTAAAAAAAACCAAACATTTAGCTCCAGAAGACATACATAAATAGGAAACAAGAATTCTTATGTATTCTTTGGATTTCAATAATGCTGATTTTTTTCTTTTAATGAACTGACAATATAGACTTGCTTAATCAAACCAGGATGAAAGCATAAGCTTGTATAAAAATCAACCAAATACGAAATTCAAAATTTGTCAAATGAAATATAAATTAACGTTATTAAAAAGGTACAATTTTCAAGAACTCTATATATGGTACCAGTTTTAAAGATGAAAGTTAAATGTGTTTGCAAGAATCATTTTGTTTTTACTCTCTACTTTAGAGTATAAGTTCATGACTTAAAAGCTTATCTGAATTATCTGAAATAATTGCTGTGGTATCTGAAATTCTACTTCCTTATGAATTCTCACATATAGGCAGAAAATTGATAACTTAAATATGTTAAGTCATAGTCGATTCAATTTTACAATTTCTTTTAACACTACTAAAGATGCCTCAAAAATTGGTTTAAGTATTTAGCGAAGGAATCAAATTTCCAAAAATGTTCATTCTGTTTTTCAAATACAGTCAAGGCCCAGAAGGCAACATCATCACTTTGATAGCCAATCAATGTTGTCTTGAGTATGTCAAGTGAATCATAGTCCTCGTTTTTGAATTTTAATTCAAAAGAGTACACAAATTATCCTAGAACAAACATATGACCAATACTTTTTTAAAGGGCAATTATTTTCCCTAACTAATCATTCAAAATATATAGGCATTCCTAAGAGTTTGACTTATCTACAAAATACAATGACAAATTTTAAAATATTATCTGATAAAAGTTCACCTCTTCTGATCCACTATTGGAGGAAGTTTGTTGTTGTTGCTGCTGCTGCTGTTGCTTTCTAAGCATTGCAGATCTTTGGACAGCCAGAATACTAGGATTTGATTTCCAAAACTAAAAAGAGAAAAATATTAAATAGCAAAGTATAAAATGTTTACAACATTTAAAAATGGTAAATCTATATAAAGTTATATAAATGTACGTAATTTTATAATTATGTAAATATGCATGAATTTACATGCATATGAAATTATATTTACATAAAATTATATAAATCTATATTAAATTAATAAATGGTTATATCTATATAAAAAGCAAAGGAAACTTTCATTCACAGAATTCATTACTCTAAATACTTAACACTATTTCAAAACAGGGACATAATAGGTATAGAATAGTTTATCAAATTGCACTGTAATTATAGAAACATTAAAATTTTTATTAGTATTTTTAAATATACTGGCAGTATACTAATTTTCAAAAAAATTATTACAAATGGAAGTGATGTACTATCAAGAAATAAATTGATAGAATACTATTTAATAGGAAACATCTAAACATTGAAGTACAACAGCTTATTTTGCCCAAAAAGCATTATACTAATCTATATCTATACCTATAGTCTGTTTAGATTCTCCTACTATTGATAGATATTAAAGAATCTAAGTATGCAAACAGAATAATTTTGAAGTATATAAATTAGATGACCTTACAAAATATTTTCTAACCTTATTCAGTAAGAACTAAATTAAGAAACAATTTCAAAAGAAAAGGGATACTAATGTTTTGTTTCTAAAATATGCAAGACTTGTGGAGTTGTATTAGCAATCCATGGATTGAGGTGCTTAATTTTAGCCACCTGCTATTTTTTTGCTACCAAAAATAATTCTTAAATAGAGAGAAAATATTCGGGGAAAGGTAAATTTTAAAGGAAAATTAAGTATTTTTAAATTTTTTACATAATTTTTAAACAAAAGAATCCTTTAAAAAATGTCTAAAGATGAACTAAGGGAAAAAATGCAATAATTCAAGGCACATATATTATAATGTTTTGATTTTTTTTACCTCAGAGCTATCAACTTTTGGTGGTTTTGATTGAACTTTCTTTTCTCTAGAAGTATCTGACTCAGAATCAGAGTGACTGCCTGAGTCAGAGCCGGAATCAGAATCACTGCTGCCTGACTGACTGCTGCTCCCATCACTACTGCTTCCAGAGCTTGATCCAGAACCAGAACCAGAGGCTGACCCAGAATCATCATCCGACTGGCTGTAAATTAAATAGTTTTTATTAATTTTAAGCCATTCACCAGGAACACAATTCAATCTTTCTTGAAATGATAATTTTTTAAAATAAATATCTCCTAAATTATCAATTTCATTTCACAAAAAAGCACATTTTTTTATGCCATATATAGGGGAACTGAAGTAGAGTAATTAATTTGCCCAGGATAACAATTTGGTCATCTACTAATGACCCTCACCGACAACTTGGGAAAAAACCAAATATCCTAGTAATAATGCTAATATTTCAAGAATCTGTTATTTCATCTTTCACCCACATTACATACAAATTGTTAGGCAGAATTTCAAAACTGTTAAGACCAAAAAAAAGAAAAAAAAAATTGTCACCTTGAAGCCAAACTAAAGAGCAACTTCTTTTAACCCAATAAAGCTGGTTATCAGATGACAAAACATATTTTATGTAACTTTAATTATAAAATTACATATTTCTAAAAACCACCTTTGCATAACATAACCTATCAGAGTTTATGAAAGTCTAAACAACCCAGGAAATATCCATTCCATAATAGATTTAACTAAGAGTGAGGTTAATTTTGTAATTAAACTGCAATTTAAAATCATAAACTAAATTTGTAGTTTTAAAAAGTTAAGCAAATGTTTTCAATCTGCAACAATTGCCTTTTCTTCCCATTCTACTATTCCCCAACTACCACCAAATTAAGAAAATAAATCAAATAAACCCACAAGAGCTCTCTTACAAACATGCACAATCAAGTAAAACAAATTTTATTTCCCAAGTCAAATAAATTATAGATTTCTCATTCAATACTCTGAATTGTTCACCTCTCATGAGACAGGTAGCATGTTTCTTTAATAGTCCTCTGGAATTGTAGTTGACCATTATATTGACAAGCTGAACATTAAATTGATAAGAGTTTCTAATTTTGAACATCTTTTTTATTATAAACGGTTATTGTTGTTTAGTCTTTTCAGTTGTATCCAACTCTTCATTAGCCCATTTGTAGTTTTCTTGACAAAAATACTCGATTGATTTGTCATTTCCTTCTCCAGTTCATTTCAGATGAAAAATTAAGGCACACAAGGGTAAGTTACTTGTCCAGGTCACACAGCTAATGTATAAGGCTGGATCTGAACTCGGGAAGATGAGTCTTTCTCCAGGCCCAGCACACTCTCTATTGTGTAAACTAGCTATCCTATTTTTTCTTTACCATATTGTTTTCAGGGCATAACATGTTGTCCTGTTCTTTCTACTTCATTCTGCATCAGTTAATAGAACCATCCTAGGTTTCTATGAAACTCTCGTATTTTCTTAAAGCAAAATATTTACTTTGTAACAATTATATACTATAATTTGTTCATTAACTTACCGATTTATGAGCACCTTCTCAAATCTTTTACCACCTCAAAGAAATGTTAAAATATTTTTATACATCCTTAAATTTTGTGTAGCTTGTAACTAAGCCTTTTCTTAATATATCTTTCCTCTAATTTGTGCTCATTCCCTGCTATTTCCCTGTTGAGAGAAATGCATTTTTACACCCAACTGTGCATATTCTTTCTATCTTTGCCCAGTTCAGATGAAATTCAGATTCAAGAGTCAGCTGCTCCACCCCTCCATATTAAGCAAGATAATTTTACCTTACTCAGTGTTTTCCCCCTTTCTATTACTCTTTAAGATCAACAAGATTGAACTCTTCCTAGAATTATATGACATGATCCCTGATGACAGGATTCAAAGGGGACACATGTATTATCTCCTTATACTTGAATGTAAGTTAATACTTATTTAATCCTTTATTATTTTCATTCCTGTTTCCCTTTCTATGTTTCTAATAACTCTTATGTTTGAATTTCAAAGTTTCTATGTAGTTTTCATAAAGAATGCTTGGAAAATCTTCTATTCTAAGTTTTTCCTCTTTAGCATCATACTTAGCTTTGTCATATAAATTATTCTTGGTTGTAAACCTTTACAAGGTTAAACTGTTTACCTTACTATATGGGACGATGACACATGTAAACCTTCAGAATCTTTTCAGCATGAGGGCTCTTAGAGACTGTCTAATTAGACAAAAGTCACAGATGTGGTTTAATTATTTGCCTTCAGGAATACAGTATTCCAAGTTATCCATTATTCTTTTCCCACCTTGCTGTACTACTGGACTTTATCATGCCCAAACATCCACAAAGATTAAGTCAGCCTTGGTACTCATCTCATAAGTATTCTGCACAAGATTCCTTTGAAAGAAGGGTGGAATAAGAACTCTACCTAAAATCTCCTCTTAAGGAAGACAACCATCCCAAATAACTCTTCATTTCCAACCTAGCTGCTTTGGACTTCTTCACCAAGTCCTCATCCAACAATACCTTCTTTTTCCAATATTTCCCTTCCCCCATCTTTTCAATTTTCTCTTATTTACTGTTTCTTCCATGTTAGATATGAAGCTCTGAGAAGGCAGGTACTACCTTTCTTATTCCATGTTTGTATCCCTCTACTTAGTACAGTACCTGGTACATTAACAGTCACAATAAAATTATACTGATGATGGCTCTTCAATCTTGAATTATTTCTGATTTATTTTTTATAATGTTTTGACTACAAAGTTTCTTGGAGTTTTCATACTAGGATTTCTTTCATGAGATGACTGATGAATCTTTTCAATTTCCAATTTTACTCTTGATTCTAAGACAAGAGCATTATGGAATATTATCTGTTCAAAGATTTTTAATATGTTTTCAGTTGCTTTTGTTGTAAGATATTCTAATTTTTCTTCTACTTTTTTCAATCTTTTGACTTGATTTTTTAATATTTCTCGTCGTCCAATGAAGTCACTGATTTCTATTTGGTCCACCCTAATTCGGCAAGGTGTTGTACTATTATGCCAAGCTATTAATTTTCTTTCCAATTATTTCTTCCACACTCTCATTTCTCTTCTATTTTTCTCCTCCAAGTTTTCTCATTTTATTTATAAAACTATTTTAAGTATTTTTTTTAAACTCTTGCTTAATCTCTTCCAGGAATTCTTATTGAATATGCCCAAACTGTGCTTTACTTTGTGACTTTTCTTATATTTGTAATTGTTTCCTTCTAGATATATGAGTTGGGCATCCACCTCATTATCATAGCTTTCGATGGCATGACTTTTTGTTTGTTCATTCTTCAAGTTAAACTTCTGTCTTGATCCCTTTGATCCAGCACTGTCTATACTGGATCTGTATACTAAAGATATGCCTGAGTGCTGTTGGAATCCTTACTAACTGCTAAGTAATTAGAGTTGATCTAATCTTACAAGAAGATGTTTTGGGCAGAACCTGAAACAAGGTACTAAGTAGAACTAATCAAGACAAGGCTTGTGTTCCCACCTTTACTCATTGGACTCCACAAGTATGCTAGCTTCACAAAGTACACTTTCTAACTTCAAGAGAGTTCACACCTCCCTTAAAGTCATTGGGCCTCTAAATGTATATTGACCCAGAGGAATGAGAGGCAAGGCCCAGCTCCAAAGTATCAATCAAAGGACAGGTGGGGCATGATAGCAGCTGAGGTTACACCCAGAGAGACTTTAGAAATTCAGAACTCTGATGTCATCAACCAACAGAAAAGCAATCAGGATTACAGTTGGGAAGAATACAGGCCTTTTAAGACAACAAGACAATATCCAGTGCAAATGGCTCCAATGTAATTACCAGATGATGAGGAGAAATCCCCAAAGTGGTAAATAGAAGAGAATTACATAGGTTAACTGCTTGGGGAAGAGGATCTGCTTATATTTCCACAGGTGGAAAAGGAATCAGATGGCTAACAATGAGACTGTCAAAAGAACTTTAAAATCTTCAGCTTTCAGTTCCTGAAAAACCAGCAAGAATCACTGGATTCCCTGAGATGAAAAATTGTTGATGAGACTTTTTGCAGTACTTCAGAGCTTACAGGAATTATTAGATTCCTGGCGCATGAACTAATGGACAATGGATTCCTTATGGACTATTTCTAGGACTTATAGACATTTGTAAATTTTCAGGTCGATTTATGTTGTTACATTACGAGATGACCTCCAAGCACAGTAGGCTTGACCATTTCACCTTCTTGTATGTACAAAACAGTGTCCATCCACACACTGATGTGGGAAACTGGGGAATGTGTAGATAATATCCCAGTCACTAATACAGGTAGTCAATGTGTGACTTATCACCCAGGAGACGTAGTAGCATCAGGGTTACTCATACAGAATCCTAATAAGCAGCCTCGTGATAGTCACCCAGGTTCTGACTCCAGACCACAAAAACCAGAAATATACTGGACAGCAGCAGTAACGGCTGACCGACCTATGCTCACTATCTATATAAATGGCCTACCATTGGAAGGATTGGTAGACACAGGTGCGGATCGTACAGTTATTAGAGGTGCCAGTTGGCCCAGTCACTGGCCAAAGATTAAAGCAGATACCTATATGTCTGGAGTAGGAGGATCAATAGCAGCTGAAGTTAGTGCTGCCCCTATGAGATGGACTTTTGAAGGCAAAACAGGAGTTTTTACTCCTTTTATAGTTGAAAAAATCCCCATCAATCTGTGGGGAAGAGACGTTTTACAACAATTGGGGTTAAAAATGAGTACTTCGGTTTTTTAAGCAGGCTGCTGTTGAAGGCCTGCCAACACTTTCACCTATTCCTATCCAATGGAAAACTGATACACCAGTGTGGATAGAACAGTGGCCCTTAAGTAGCGATAAATTTCAGGCCTTATTAGATATAGTACAGGAGCAGCTTGAACAAGGGCATTTACAACCTTCTCTAAGTCCTTGGAATTCACCAGTGTTCGTTGTAAAAAAGAAATCAGGAAAATGGAGGATGCTCACTGATTTAAGAAAAGTGAACGAACAGATGGAAACTATGGGAACTCTTCAGCCTGGACTTCCATCTCCTACTCAGCTTCCTAGAGAATGGCCTCTTTGGGTTATAGACATCAAGGATTGTTTCTATTCCATTCCTCTGGATAAGGAGGATATGAAGAGATTTGCCTTTTCGGTGCCCAGTGTCAATTTAGCTGAGCCTTATAAAAGATATGAATGGACGGTTTTGCCACAGGGTATGAAGAACAGCCCCACGTTGGGCGCCAAAATGTTGGTGAGCTTTTTCTTCTCAAAACGCAGCCAGGTGATAAAAGTTCAGATCTTTTATTATCCCAATATAGCCCGGTTAGCTTAGAGGCCTATCTCTCTGCTTGGTTCCAAGAGCTCTCTCCGAATGTCTTTAAATCCAAAGGTCTGGTCCTTCAGCCTCTGCCTCTGCTTTCTTCAGCCTCCAGCCAGCTCCAGTCTTCATGTCATTCCAGTGAAATCTCGACTTGTAGCGTCTTCCTCTCTCCAGCACTCTCCGACTGGCCCATTGGCCTATTTATGCTCCTTCCAGAGAGAGGGATTATGGGTAGTTCTACTTAGTACCTTGTTTCAGGTTCTGCCCAAAACATCTTCTTGTAAGATTAGATCAACTCTAATTACTTAGCAGTTAGTAAGGATTCCAACAGAGTGCCAGGCAATGTACACTAGTGGAGGGAAGGTTTGAGTTTATCCTTTTGCTGCTTTCTTGAATAATTGGGATGTGTTGTGTGGATATATATATAAACTGTCTTGCTTGAGCATCACACAGCAGGGTCCCATACATATGTACCTTGCCTGATTAAAATTTAAAGACCTATGTCAACCTGGAATGGAAAAATGGCTATGACCTTTTTCCTAGGACTTCCCCATCAAAATTTGGTCTGATATATTTTTTAAATCCTTTTGGAGACTTTTGTCTGTGGATCTTTGGGGAAAATGAGAGTTAGTGGTTAGGAGTGGGGAGGATGACTGACTACACTCAAATCAGGATCACAAAATTTAGCAACATAACCATAAAGAAGAAGAATGTTTGGAATATTATTCCAGAAGGGAAAAGAGCTCAGAGTGTAACCAAAAATAATCTATTTAAAATAATAAATTTAAATAGTAAAACTGAATAAAATCCTACAGAAAAAAAAAACAGCCATTTGATTGACATGAGAAGGCTTTCAAGCTTTCTTTATAAAAAAAGATAAGAATAGAAGAAAAATATTTGACTTTTAAACACAAGATTTAAGAAAAGTAGAGGTGGATAGTAAGGGAAACAGGAGCAAAGGAAAGAAGAGGTGAAGGTGAATGGTATGATTCATCATTAGTCCTCTGATTGGTTACTGTTTTTATTGTATTTTTTTAGTTTTTCACAGTTGCTTTCCTTATAGTATTGTTGCTAATATTAAACTGTTCTCCAGGTTCCATTCACTTAACCTTATATCAATTTATACAAATCTTCCTAAGTTTTTCTGAAATCATTCCTTTTATTGTAGTAACTTTTTATTACATTTATATATCAAAATCCATTCACCTATTTCCTAATTGATGATTTCTTTAGTTTAAAGTTCATTGCAATAAGTGAATTTTTAAAATACATGGATATATTTCACTGTTTTAAAAAAATTAAATCTCAATGATAAATGTTGGAGATGTGGGAAAACTGGAACACTAATACATTATTGGTAGAGTTGTGAATTGATCCAACCATTCTGGAAAGCTATTTGGAATTATGCCCAAAGGGCTATCAAATTATGCATACCCTTTGATCCAGCAGTGTCTTTGAGGGATCTGTATCCCAAAGAAATCAAAAAAAAAAAAAAAAAGGAAAAGGACCCATATGTGCAAAAATGTTTGTAATAGCCCTTTTGTAGTGGCAAAGGGCTCAAAACTGAGGGAATGCCCACAGTTGGGGAATAGCTGAATATGTTATGAGACATGGATATAATGGAATATTATTGTTTTTTTAAGAAATAATGAACAGGCTTATTTCAGAAAGGTCTGGAGAGATTTACATGAACTGATACTAATAAAGTAAGTAAAACCAAGAGAACATTATATACAGAGTGGCAACAAGATTATATGGTGATCAACTCTGATGAACTTAGCTCTTTTCAACAATGAGATGATTCAGGCCAATTCCAATAGACTTGTCACGGAGAGAGCCATCTGCATCCAAAAAGAGGATTGTGGGGATTGACTGAAGATCACAACATAGTACTGTCACCTTTTTTGTTGTTAAGTTGATTTTTTTTCTTTCTCTTTTTTTTCCCTTTTTGATCTGATTTTTCTTGTGCAGCATGATCAATGTAAAAATATGTATGGAAAAATTGTACATATTTAACATATACTGAATTGCTTGCTATCTAGGAGAGGGAGGAAGAAAAACTTGGAACAAAGGAGTTTGCAGGGGTCAATGCTGAAAATTATCTTTGCATGTATTTTGAAAAAAAAAGCTAGTATTCAAAAAATTAAATCTCTGAAGTAAATGATAAATAATGGTTTCACTAGATCAAAGAACATGCATGATTCTGTGATATTTTTTGGAGCTTTCCAGAATGGCTGGACCAGTTTCGAGTTTTGTTTTCACAGCCTTGTCAAAATCTATCATTTTTATTTTTTTGTCAACTTTGACAATCTAACAGGTGTGAAGTAGAATCTCTGAGTTGCATTAATTTGCATTTCTCAAATTTTGAATGATTTGGAGTATTTTATTTGGTTAAATTCCTAGGAAGGAAGGAATGAAAGAAGGAAGGGAACAAGCATGTATTAGTTACCTACTATGTGCTAGGAATTCTGCTAAATGCTTTACAAATATTACTTCATTTGATTCCCAAAACAACTCTGGGAGGCAGGTGCTATAAATATTCCCATGTCATAGCTTAGTAAATCGAGGTTGACAAAAGTTAAGCCACTTGCCTAGGATCAAACAAATAGTGTCAGACACCCAATTTCATCTCTTTTCACCATAGTTCCACCTACTTACAAAAAGGTGTCTTCTTTTAAAAAGAGATATAACACTTCCTAGTTGTGTGACCCCGGGCTAGTCACTTAACCTCAATTGTCTGGGGGGGAGGAGAGAAGGGAGTGAGAGACAAGGCAATTGCTAAAATGCAACATAGTTTTCAAGTCTTGTACTAGCAATATCTATGATTATCACAAAATGCAAGTATTAGTCTAAAAAAATAAATTATTGCCTCTCCAATGCATCCTCCATAGATGTGAAAAAGAAAGACTCAGGTATTATCATGTCAATCCCATAGGCTTCCTATTATCTAAAGCAGAGGTGGCAACTCTTGACCACTCAAAATTCCAGAGTGCAGCCAGAAGGAAATTAAACTATAATTAGGAAATGTTGAACAAAATAAAGAAAAATACAATATAGCATAATGTTAATTTGTATTTTTCTAATTCTATATAGGTCCCACAGAGATTCTTTTCTATTTGAGTTTAACATCACTAATCTACAGGATCAAAAACAAAACAATTCTGTTGGATATTTAAAACCCTCCAAAATCTCATTCCATCCTAACTAAATGTTTAACCTTATTACAAGTTATTCCCCTCTGTGCATTCTACTGTTCAGTCAAAATGACAACTCTGCTACTCCTCTCATGCAATAGTTATGATCCCCCCCCATGCTAGTGCCTCTCCCAAATTATTTTACATTTTTTTCTTGTATTTATATGTATATGTATAAATACACACACACACACACATAAACACACACACACACACACACAAAATGTGTAAATGCATATGTTTTTTCTCTCAGGAGAATATAATCTCTTTGAGGGAAAGGATTCATTTATTATTTGTATCCCCAATGCTGATCATTGTGCATGACACAAGTACTTTATAAAAACCCTATTTACCCTCCAATCCTTCAAAAACAACACCAAAAATTATCTGCTATAACTGTATACTTCAAAAATATTCAGGCAAAATAGTGGTAGATAAATAAGTGTGATAGACAAAAAATAAAAGGGAAATATTCAAAATAACTAATATCTAATTTTATATTATCGCTCTTCATAGTTACAAAGAATGAGAATGCTTAGAAACAATATGCTAAATCAAAATTCTTCTTAAATTAGTTAAATATACAATGAACAAATCTCAGAATTCAAATTAAATTAAAGGAAAATATAAGTGATCAATTCTGTTAAAAATAAAAACATTTCAATAATCTTAATATTAGTTTAAAATAAATTGTAAACGGTTTTTAGAAAACAAAAATTCATAAAGTAACAAAATTCAAATTCCAAAAAAAAGTATGAATACTGTACAATGATGAACATAAAAGAAAAAAGCTAAGGGGCATGGAGGCATTAAGGGGAAACATAGTTAGAGAGAGTGAAATGTGATTATTATAATAACTAGAGAAACTGTATATTTTCTCATTATTACCAGAAGGATCCCTCTTCCTGATCCAGAACTGACAACTTCCTCCAAAGACAAATACCTATCAGTAGACCAAAAGAAGGAAGTAGGAAGAATTGAAGAAAAAAAATCCTCCAAATTGTGGCTGATGCTGGCACCCTCATTCACCATTGTGTTAGGTGGTGTGGGTGGATGTGGGGGTATGGTCAGGTACGCCAGGCCACTCTGACTCAGAAAATTCCAATTCTAGGTTCTAACAGGATCTTAGTTCCAATCCCTAGAACTTTCAGTTCTCATTATTTTCTAACACTCAGGATTCAAGAAGGGAGACAAGTGTGAGGAATATCATCTTGAAGGACAAAAACTCAGAATTGTTCCTGAAAAGATCTCTCAGTGAATCATGTCAGTGAACAGCACATATAAAGTACCTTGTTTCTCTTGGAAATTATTTTCCTTGCTCATGCACTCAATTCATATATCTAATTCAGATCTCACCTTTTATACTGGTTTAAAATGTGCCCAGCTCCCATCTGTAGCCTACATTCTTCAGCAACAGGATGCTTAGACCAAGAAAACTAAGTAAGACCCTGGAAGGGACTTAGGAAACTCTACCACAGCTTCTCCACAAATGGAGCCCAACTTTCCAGAAAATGGGGAGGATAAAGCTCATCAGTTTTAGAAGCAAATGATGCAAGGAGATATAATATCAAAGCAAACTAAGTTATGGATTGGGCTAGATGACCACTGAGTTATTTTCAAATTGAAATTCCATAATTCTGCATCTATAATTCTGTGTTTAAGAACAACATCACTTTAGAATGTAAGTTGTTCATAAATTTCTACCATGTTTAACATATTGGACTACTTGCCATCTAGGGGAGGGCATGAGGGAAGGGGAGGGGATTGGAACACAGGGTTCTGCAAGGGCTAATGTTGAAGAATTGTTCATGCATGTTTTGAAAAAGTTTAAAAAATATATATTTATAAATTGCTGTTCAGTAGTTTTCAGTCATGTAGGACTCAGTGACCCCAAAGATACTAGAGTGATTTGACATTTTCTTCTCCAGCTCATTTTACAGATGAGGAAACTGAGGCAAACAGGGTTAAGTTATTTGTCCAGGGTCACACAACTAGTATCTGAGGCCAGATCTGACCTCAGGAAAAGGAGTATTCCTGATTTCAGATCTAGCACTCTATCCACTGTACTGTTTATCTGCCTCTTTTGAATATAAAGTTGTTTAAAATTCCCTCTATGATATATTTAACAGGTGGTTATCCAGTCTTTGCTTATAGACCCCCAATGAGTGAGAATTACTACTACTGACAATAATTCATTCTAATCTCAAATAGCTCCACTCACTAGAAATTCTTCCCTTGTGTTAAACCTAAATTTCTCTCATGGCATTTGTCCTCACTGACTACCAGGTTCAAAAAGAATAAGTCTAATCTCACTTCTACATGGCAATCCTTCAAATACTTGTCATGTTCTCTGAATATTCTTTCTAAAATAAACTTAACTAGTTTTCTCAATCAAACCACATGATATGATTTTGAGGCCCTTCACCATTTGACATCACCCACTGCCTACTGGACAGTTCACAATAGTTGTCTCTGAGATACTGTAAACTCAACATATCCAAACTGAACCCATTATTTTCCCCACTAAACCCTCTTTTCTTCCAAAAATCCCTAATTCTGTGGAAGGCACCTCCATTTTTCCAGTCTCCCATGCTCATAACTTTAGCATTATCATGGACTCCTCATTTTCTTTTTTAACATAGTTGCCAGATTTTTCCATTTCTACCTTCATATCTTTCATATTTGAACTTTTCTCACAACCTACAACCTTACTGCAAATTATTACAAGAGTTTCCTAATTGGTCCCATTTCAAGTCTTTCCCCCTCAAGACCATGCTACCTTCTTCAGCCCAAGTAATTTAAATGCAGATTTAATCATTTCATTCCTCTACTCAATCATCTCCAAGGGTTTCCTATTGCTTCTAAGAAAATATAAAGACTCCTGTTTAGCTTTTAAAGTTCTATAGAATCCAGTTCTAACTTACCTTTCCAATCTCACAGGACATTATGCCTGTTTCACACTATGTAATCTAGCCAAATTTACTTTTATACATAACAACCCTATCTTCCCATTTGTGTTTCTTTGTACTTGTCTTCCATACATAAAATCCATTGTACCTCACAAAGTCCCTCTGTTTTTATAAACAGCTCATTCCCTCTTCTTTACAGAGCTTTTTTCCTACTCACTCTAACTGCTATCTCCTCCCCCTTCCCCAACTTGTATTTAGTACTACTTTATAGATTTGTATTAACTTTGTGTCTAGGTATTTTATTCTGTATGAACCTAAGGGGCAAACTTTGCATCAAAAAACTTGGATAGTAGAAGTTGCAAAACAGAAATCTAGTTTTATTGTAAAGGAAGACTTCCTAAAAATTAGAAGTTCCGCCTCATTGAAAATCTAAAAGCAAAAGCTGACCACCTATTTTGCATGTTGCAGAAGGAAGTGTGCATAAAAGAATGTGTGTATGTATGTGCCCATACATGCCATTTCATATGTACATATGTACCTTCTTCTGAGTAGAAATTGTTTCATTCTTTGAATCTCTAATCCCTACTAACATGGTGCCTGGTGTATATACATAGTAGAAACTTAAATACCTATTGAGGAATTGATCCTGTTTTCCCTCCTCTGGATGCTCTCAGCTTATCAATGTAGTTCTGAAAACAATATGACCTATGGCAGAATACACAAGTAAAACTCTCTTATTCTTGAAAGTTATTCTTCTCTTATTAAGCTCACTTATCTTTTGTGGTTGAAAATCTCACAAAGTGGATTTATAAAAGGCTCGAAGTGTACTAAAATCTCTAGATCTTTTTATATATACATATACAGACTGTTATCTAACCATGCTTCCTTTATCTTAGCTTTGTAAAGCTCATTTCTTTGAATTCAAATACATTTAACATCTATCTCTATAAAATGTCTTCTATTTAGAATGAATTTAATCTCTTAATTGTTCAGATCTTTTTGGTGGTTAACCAATATATTAACTATACTTCCTAATTTTGTATCATTTGCAAATCCAATAACCAAGCTATCTTGGTCTTTAACCAAGATAATAATAAAAATGCTAAAAACCAGAAGACCAAGCAAAAAAGTCTAGAGGATACTCCATTAACTATCTCCTTTTTACAATCAAACCACTGATCATTATAACTTGAGTATCACCCTTCAAACTATTCCAAATTGAATTGTACTATTATCTACTCTATTTCAGTCCATTTCCCCCCATATAAATAGCATGAAAATCTTTTATCAAATGCTTGGTACAATCCAAGTAAATTGTACCTGTAGCAACCCCGTTATCTAAATAGTTTAGAAAATTCTAAACTAAACTAAGTTTCTAAAGTCATTCAACCAGACAATATTGAGCATTTTTCTAAGATAGGCTCAATTTCCTGGATCAAAAAAATTGAAAGTTAATAAGATAGGGACAGCTAGGTGGCTCAGTGAATAGAGCACCAGCCCTGAAGTCAAGGAGGACCTGAGTTCAAATCTATCCTCAGACACTTCTTAGCTTGTGTGATCCTGGTCAAGTCACTTAATCCCAATTGCCTCAGGGAGAAAAAAAAATTAGTTTAACATGATGGAATGGAAAAAATGAAGCAATATAAATAAGAAATCCATGCTAAAAGAGCACAATTGTCAAAGCACTGAGGGATCATTATACAAAATATCTCAGAAATAATAGGATACCAGACTATTAGAAGAACATCAATAACTAATAACTCGCGTGCTTATTTTATTTCCTTTTAAGAGTGTCTGAAAGAATGTTCCACCTGTGTATTAAAAGGATCCTTGAGAAAATGAGAAAGAACAGTCCAGCTTTCACAAACTATTTTTTTAAATACCAAATCATAGCTGTACAATCACACTACTGACTGACTACAGAATCCCATGATTTAGTGTAGTATTACAAAATTGTCTTTGTGAGTTAGCAAAACAAAACAGCCTTCAAGGTTCACCTCCAGTAAAGAAATTTCTCATGCCTAAGTGAAGAATGTACAAAATTCCCTGATTAAAAACAACCAAAGAGATAACTCTTTTAACCATACTCTAAATGTCAAGCAGACACATAATAGAGATTTATGGTTATCAAAGATGTTCACCACTATCATGAAAGATTTCCTAGATAGGGTCCAAAGAAGAGGATTCCTTATTGCTAAGGAGTTCTCTCAAACGCTATTTCTGGATGAAAATGCACTGAATGAATAAAGAACCAGGACACTACAAGCCCTCTTCCAATGAAATTATCCCCTAAAATTAGAGACTGGATTAACAAATCATACAGGAAAATTAAATGGTTACAAAGTTTCCTACTGTTCAGATCATAATATATTCTTAGAAGGTTAGTCCATTGAATTAGTGATGTACCAAATTAGGACACCAATGCATGCATGCACACACGTGCACACACAGACACACACACTCTCACTTCTTAAGAACACATATGTTCTCCCACTGTTAAGTCTGAGAATTTCAAAACAGCCATATAGTTATAAAACAATGACGATTATAGCTGACCTAAATAAAAGGCCCTGAGAAAATGACATAAAGTGGAAATAAATAGCTATACCATACTTGCAATACTAACCTATGAATTAAAATACCATACAGAAAATGTATGCTTGGAAAAGGTGAACTGTAATACAGTAAAAGATAAAAAGGTCCTGTGAAATGTTTCATAGAGCAAACATTTCAGGAAATGAAATGTTTCATTTCACATGTAATTTTTTTTGAAACGAACAGGGGAGGGAAAAATAAAGGGAGAAAGGAAGGAGAAGAAAGAGGGAAGAAAGGGAATTGAAGGAAAGGGGAAAGAAAGGATGGATAGTAAAAGAGAGGAAGGGAATAAAAGAAGTATTTGAAAGAAAAGAAAGGAATTAAAAAGTATACCTTCAGAATCTGGAAAGAAAGGAATAAAAAGTGTACCTCCAGAATCCTAAGTGGATTATCTATAGAGCAACTGGAAAGCATGGACAGGAGTCTCACAGGATGAGATGATACAGATGTGTATCAATGAAAGAAATAACTACATAAAAAGAACATGGATTCATTTAATAAGATGATTTTTGAGATTAATGAGTTTTAGATATTCTCAAGATAGCTTTTCATTCAATTGAGCTTAAGGTTACAACTAACCAGAATTACAAAAATATCTTAAGGAATAATTAGTGTATGTCTGAGAAAGAAGAGAGCTAAACAATCATTGTCAATGAAGTACACTGAAAAGGAGTTTTTGGGTTTTTTCCCCAACAATTCTTGTGCTAATCATTATCCCATTCTTAGACATTTCCTTAAACCAATGCTACACTATCAAGACTATGTTTCTCATGTCACCTGACCATACTAAGACCTAACATACTACTAAGGCCATACTACTATGGCCTTTTTCAGGCCATAGCCAAAGAAAACTTCAACCAAAAGTTCAAGAAGCTTAAGTTTTAAGTAATTAGTGTTCCATGTTACCCCAACATGCCAAAAATCACTTCCTAATGTAATCTAACTGAATATAAATGGAATAATCCTCTATTATCTGTTTTCTGATCAATTTTCTGACCCATCTCTGAAACAAAACAAACTCCTGGCTTTTCCCAAGCAGTGGATACAGATGATTTAAGATTGAAGCCAAATGAATCCTAAATGACACAGGCCTCAAAAAGATTTGTTTTGAGAGATGGGTGTCTTTTAGGGACCAGAAGAAATAGAAAAGGATAGCAGATCAATGCTAGTTATCTGTGACTTTGCAAGGAACTATTCCTCACTCTCTGATTTAACAGTATTCTAATCTTCCACCATTTCTGAACTACACTCTTCTTTGCCTTCAAAACTTTATTAAAATCTCATCTGATCCACAATTCCTTCCTCAGCAACTTCATATTTCAGTAATCTGCCAAATTATCTTTCCTCTGCACATATTAACTAAACTCTTCATGTAATAACTAAATACATGTATGTATATCCAAATACATTTTAAAATATGCATTTGTTTTTATATTCAAATATGTACATATCCTATACATATTAGACTGTCAATATTTTTTAACTTTGTAACTTACTACTATGTCTAACAATAACAAAGGATGCTGAATATTGTATAGATTCCAAATAAATTGCTATATATAAAGCTACATTAAAATTCCAAAGCGGGTGTTATCTTTTACTATAGTTATGATTTTTAATATGCTAAATTCTGTCTTTTCTCTCCATCTCTAACATTAAGAAATGTTTTCTCTATAATGTAAAGAGCACTAGATATTGGCGAGTAATATTACTCAAAGCATAACATAATAATCTAAGCAACATATAAGCACCTGACTCACTGTTTAATTTTGAGTAAAAGAGAACATCAATTCTACAAACATTTATTAAGGTCCAACTATGAATGAGGAATTCTGCTAAGTACTTCCACATGAAAAGTACTACTCTAGATCAAATCCACTTACATGATTATAAACTTGACAGCAGAGACATCGTTCAATCTTGTATTTCCCTCAGTGTTTAGAAGACACTATGCTTTGTTCACAATTGGGCCTAATAATGTTTTAAATAGAAATCAATTACTTGGTAATTAATCAAAATCAAAAACTTGGTAAAGCAAAATACTGTGTCATATTTATTAGCTAAAAATAAACATGTTCTTTTACATTATACAAAAAAGTAAATGATAGCTCTCAGAGTAAAATACTAAAAAATGATTTTAAATCAGATGGAATTCAAATAACAGAATCAGAATCAGAAATTAAGAGAAGAGACTTTAGAAGTCATCATTTTACAGATGTAGGAACTGGGGATTAAAGAGGTAAAGTCACTTGTTAAAGACCAAACAGAAGTAGAGTCAAGAAAGAGGAGTAAGATAGCATTTCTGCCTCATCAACAACCTAAAAAATGTGCTATACCACATTCTGATAGGAAAGTCAAGAAAAAGTCACAGGGACATTTTTCCAGCCCAGAGAAGCTTGGGAAAAGAGAGAAGTCTTCAGTTACTGGGTTGAGATGCCAAGAACACAAAACAGCAGCAAAGGTAGTGGTAGCAGCCTTGAAGGCAGCAGTGACAAGCAATCAAATACCCAAGAATGATATAGGCCTGACCAACCACTAGTGATGAAATCACCAGGGCAGATAGGTATTTCAGGGAACACCAGAACTGGGAATAGGAACAGGTGTCAGCTGTAGCCCATTAACCAATTCCAGGTCAGAGTTCTTCTAGAGAAGAAGATTAAGGCTATAAGTAAGGCTGAGTACAGAGGAAGGAACAAATTCCAAAAACTTAGCTCTGCGGTTCTGAGTCTAAGAAGAGGAGAGGGACTTAAGTTTTAACCTTTAGCCCTGCAGTCTGCAATGGAATAACCAAGGCAAAAAACCAAACCAAAGCAAAACCAAAACCAAAAATGAAAAAACAATCTAACCTCAAAAAGGATTGAGCAATTGCCTGTTGAACTCACAGAACCTCCTAATGGATAAAAAGTAATTGAATTCAATAGCAGTGTAGGAAACTCAACTACACAGTCAAATATACTGTTGGGTCTGTAGCCCAAGGAAATCATAAAAAAGGGAAAAGAACTCCCAATGCACAAAAAGATTTGTGGCAGCTCTTTTTGTGGTGGCAAAGAATTGGAAAATAAGTAAATGCCCATCAACTGGTGTCATGTCTGGACTTGTTCACTGTAGGATTTTGGTACCAGCCTCAATCCTGGATTATAGATGAGGAGTGAAGAGGTGAAACTCATGGATGGTCCAACATGGAATTCGTTTATTTCAAGTTCTCTTGCTATTGTTGTGCAGATGTTTTCTTGCTACATTAATATCTCTGCTTCAAGTACAACACAGATTGTCACGCCCCCAGGGGAATGGAGAGCCAAATCAGACATCATTAATAGGTTCCCTGATTGGGCTGGAGGATCTTCTACCTCACCCAGAGTTCCCCCACTATCTGTGACCCTCTAAACTGGGGAATAGCTGAATAAATTATGGTATATGAAAGTAATGGAATAGTATTGTTCTATAAAAAATGATGAACTAGCTAATTTTAGGAAGGCCTGAAAATATTTACACGAACTGATGCTGAGTGAATAAGTATAATCAGGAATACACTGTACACTGAACAATAAGTTTGTGTGATGATCAACTATGATAGAGCATGTCTTTCTTTTTCTCTTGATACCAACAATCCCACATTTATAGTAGTCACTAAATAAATGCTTAGCAAGTGTGATCAATTTTGTGTAGGGAGAGATACAAAGATTGTCAAAACTCAGTTAAGTATCATGACATTAATATATTAAGTATTAAGGAAATGAGTATTCATTATTTCTTGGTTTATATAAAATAGTCCCCAGAAAGCAGACAGAAATATTTGCTGCCATACTAAAATGTCAAATTGACAGACTATAATTCTCTTAATGTCAACTACAAACTTGAATGAATGAATAAAAAAGCATTTAATAAGCACTTGCTATATGCGAAATAATAGGGATACAATTGAAAATGCAAGACAGTTCATGCTCTCAAGGAGCTACATTCTCATACAGATTATAAGCAAGTTGTAAAAACTATTTATAAACAGATACAATTTTGAGGTAATGTGAAATGACTATAAATAAAACTAACATTTAGTATCAAACCTACATCTTATCTTTGTAACACAACCAATACTGAGTCTATGTATGAAGCACTATTAAACTGTGATACAAAAAAAAAAAAAAAATATTCACAAGAGACAAGCTGAAACAAGTTGCTGACTTGTGGAGGATTAGCAAGGTCACCAATTTCCTTTCTGCGATGTAAGAATTACCTCAGAAGGCCAAAATAATTAAAACTAATAAAAATGGAGCTCTCACAATTTCAAAAAAGAAAAAAAAAGGTATGCACCTGATGTGCTAAGCAAGCTTTCTAATGAACAGCAAATTATGCATACACAACAAATTCTTCTAGAGTAAAATACATACTAATCATTCAAAAACCAAACAGGTAATGAATTTTCTGCTTCTTCAATCTATTCCTGCATCAAAACATACTACAGGGAGGTTAAAAATGAGAATATCCCTAATCAAGCTTGAAAAGTCTGGTTGCAAGTAATATACTAATAAACACAGCTGGCAACTATTGTGGTGAAATGGTCCTGTGAAAGAACTGTCTTTAGGAGTCTCTTCTTCAGTTACATACAACCTTGTGTTGAGCTGAAACTGTTGCAGGTGCATCCTGACACACATTTCCCAGAAGATATATTTCAATGTAGTAAGCAACCAACCACAGTACTAACAAAGTGATCCATTTCACTACCTACTTTCTCTTCATCATCTTCCCCCCATTAGTCAACAGGTTTGCCCCTCCATGCAAAACCCAAGACAACACTTTCAAGAAAAAAATCTAATTCTATATTGTGTCTACCAAAAATTTCAACAACTGGATTTTAAAAGTACAAATATTATCACAAATGTACATGGCATTAAGGGGGCAAAAGGAATTTGATAACAGATACAAAAAGTCAAGTCAAATATTTAGGTTTATTTTAAATAATAGTTTTCCTTCAACAAATATTTAAAGATGCTTTAGGATAGAGTTAATTATTCTCTATTACTATTTGACATCTAAGACAACAAACTGCTTCACAAAAATCTCTGAAATGTTACCTTCTCAAATTCTTAGCTAGATATAATATTAATGAAGGATTTTAGAAGATATTAATGTTAGAGACAGAAAAAATGAAAGCATCTGACACAATAAAAGAACTTACTTCTAGAATACATGGTATTAAAAAAAAACAACTGTCCAACTTTAGGTTAGGGATGTGCATATTTTTCTATGTGTGAAGAATACAGGTATGTATGTGTACACATATGTACCTAAAGTAGTGGTTCTTAACCTAGTGTCTGGAGTCTAATTTGAATGGAAAAACATTTATTTTCACTAACTTCAAACTGAAATTTATTTCCTTAAATATTATTCTAAGGAGTCCAAATATTCTACCTGAATGTCAAAGAGGATGACACAAAAATGTTAAAGAATCCTTGCCCTAAGAGAACTCAAAACAATTTCAGAAACATGTGAACCTAGTCAGAAAGTTTTTAACTTTTTGTTCCTCTTGCCTCAGACTATTTTCATGACAGTAATACATGTAAATAGGCCACGGAAAAAAGCCAAAGATAAAAGATAAAAAAACTAATTCTTTTTGCTCTGATTTAAAACTAAACAACTAGTTAAAAATTGGGGGAGGGGGAGAATCTTTTTAATGTAATCAATATCATTCAAATTGCAGTTTGTTGACTCTCTCTTATAGAAAGTGCTTATTAAAGTAGGGGTCCATTACCACCTTTTTCATTTAGAAATGTGGTTAAACTCAAATCAAATTCTCTACTGAGGTACAACAATGCCTTCTTTTAAGAAAGAAGATGCATTCTGTGATCATGTCTTATTATTCTTTGGTAGAAAATTAGGAATCCAATCGATATTTCCACACACCACTTAAGAATGAATAAGAATGGGGCAGCTAGATGACAGAAGGCATAGAGTACTTGCCCTGAAGTCAGGAGGATTTGAATTCAAATCCAGCCTCAGACATTTAACATATTACTACGTGTATGACCCTGGGCAAGCCACTTAACCCTGATTGCTGTGGAGGAAAGAAATGATTAAGATAGAAATTATAATGAGAATGATGAAAAGGGAAGTAAAGAAAAAACCATGAAAGTGAAATCTAAAACAATGAAAATAACAAGTAAAATAAGTGAAACTGAATGCTGTGATAAAGACCAAGGTGTACCCCAAAGGCAGCTTAGCAAACAGAATAGTGATGTATTTGAAATCAGGAAGATCAAAGTTCAAATTCAACCTTAGACACAAAGTAAACCTGACTACATCACTATACTGCTTCAGTTTCTTTAGTTGCTATTGTGGGGATAATAATAGCACCAACTTACAGGATTACTGGAAGATAAAATGAGATAATATTTGTAAAGTATTTCTGAAACCTTAATTAAAACATCATATGAATGTTGTTATTGGTATTGGTATTGTTGATATTGTTACTAGGAGAAAGATAAATGGGGACCTTCCCCTGTGCTTACTTTCAGAGGTGGGATACTCTGAATATGAAACACTACAAAGAATGTCAGATTCTAGATGTGTTTTGTTTTTCCTTTTTTGCTGAAATGCTTTCCCACTCCATCCCCTTTAAAATTTTCAAGGGAGGAAGAAAAGAATACATAAGGAAACTTAGGTGAAATCAAAACAAAAACATCAATAAAAATTTACTCCAGAAAAAAAAAGTGGCCTTGGCAATGTTTAACTAGAAGCACACAACCATTATGTGCAAAATTTGGAAGAACTTGAAATGATATCTTCTTTTTGGCTTCAAGACAGCCAAGACAGGTTCTCCACCCACTATACAATCCTACCTCAAAAAAACAAAACAAAACTGGAAGAGTAAAATTGCTAGCTGAAATAAAATTTGCAGAGAGTTTATATATTTATCTATTACATCAAATGTTCATTAAAACATAAATAATCAAAAATTGGATTGGATACAAGCAGGAAGGTCGTTATAATTAAAAGGACAAGATTATAAGTGTTCAGGTAAAGACACTTCAGAGTCACCTATCTTTCCCTTTCCCACATGCTACCAGACTCCTGAACTCTACTACTAGTTGTTTCCATACTTGATATATTCCTTATCTTTGTGGTTGTACAAGTTGCCCACCATATCTAACGTGACTTTTTTTTTTGTCCTTCATCTCTACCTCTAACGATTTTTATTTTGCTTCAATCTCAGTTCAAATGCTATTTACTCCACAAGAACTTTTTTGAATATCAGTTGTTAATGTTCTAACCCTACTCAAATTTATCTCCTATGCTCCTTAAGGGAAGAGACTTTTATTTATTGTTTTTATATCTCCCCAAATTAGTACAGGACTTGGTATTCAATTAAGTGATTCTTGAATAGAACTACAATCAAACTTAAAAATCATCACTACTCAATGGGTTGATGATCACATAAATGTGGGTCTACACTAGCATCAATGTAGTATCTTTTCTTATTCTGTGTTATTTCTCTAGATATTTCTCAGAAGATAAATTTAAGGTGCCAGAGGATTCTCCCTGGATTGTTCTACAATTTATGTGTACCAGTGGAGCACTCTCGATGTCCATCTGTTAATCCCTCTTCTTAAAAGCCATCCTGCTTTTCCACTCATACATTTCCTTGATGATACCCTTTACACCAGAGGTATCAAACATATGAACCTGTAACATTCCCCAGCATGGCCTTAACCAGACTAAATGAAATTGGCAAATATTTAACAAAATAAATAAAAATACAATAGAATATAATGTTGATATAAGATTTTTCCAAATAGAGGCTTCTATATGATTTTCTAAAAACAGGTTTAGTGGCACCTGTTTCTGAATTTGCTATCACTGCTTTATATCATCTGTGCTGCTTATGCCATCCAGACAATTATGTTACAAATTATTTTCACCATTTATGTATCTCTTGATTACTCTATGTATTCATGACACATTTGATTCTTAAAGAGTGTGGTGTTCTAAGGTATACAACTACTGCCAGAACATTTCTATGGGAAATAACAGCTAAAAACCAAAATTTAGATTTCTCTGAAATAGATAATTAACAATAATAAAATGTCAAGGATTAAGATTTGATTTTCAAAATATTATTTATTTCAAGAAAAAAAAATCTTCAAAAAGGCAAAGGAGAAGAAGAAATGTAAAAGACAAACTGGCTTTTTGTTTTAAAGCTTGAAAAAAATTCATTATGTTCTTAGGTAGAAACCTCTCGACAAACAAAAATTTTAACTCAATTGTGAGAATTTTTCATAACAAATTTTCTAAATTTACTTTAAAATATTTCAGAATTTTTTTATATTTATAAATAATCAGATGTAAATCCTACTTAGATTAGATTACAAAGTATTAGCAGTTAGAATTAATTTCCATTTTTGCAATAATATGACTCCAAAGTACCATAAATATAAAATACTAAACAAAAACTTGCAATTTAGAGATCATTTCATCCAAACCACAAATTTTTTAGATTAAGAAACTAAGGCCCAGAAATGTTAAGTAGTTTATTCAAACTAGAATATAACAGAACTGGAACTAGTATACAGTTATCCTAACTCCTACTTTATTATCCTTAGCACAACAACATGTTTTCTCACATATATGAAGGAGAGAAGAGGGATTTTTTGTTTTTTTGTCGTTTGCTGAATGACACACAAAATAGATTTATATTATTTTTCCCCCCTAACCTATATACTCTTTTAGACATTTATTTTTATGACTGCCCACTATTTCCCTGATCCTTGCCTTTCCTGTTTCTCCAACACCACAAGTACACATTGGGTAAAGATATCTATTATTTTTCTATCCTCTACAGACAAGTGATTTTCATTTGTTGCAACCAATTTTTAAAACTCATGACACAATCAACTGCAATATAATTTTAACCAATCTAAAAATCTGAAGGAGTTATGATTGAATAAAGTTCCTTCTATTTTTTTTTTTTTCTAATTTTCATCAATGAATATACTAGAAGTTTAGTGGTTAGGTAATGTAGATATATTGTCTGAGGATCATCCTATTTAAGTTCAGAGAAGCTTAGCATCAGCTTAGTAGCCTAATGATAAATTAGTTCTTCAATCCATTTTCTGAGTTAAAAAGAAAGTTTAATTTTGTGTCAGTGAAATGGGCCCCGCACCAATTAAATTACAGGTCCTTGAAGTATACAAAGTAAAATATAAAATCAGAGAGAGGAACATGGAAGATTTTTAGAACTATCATCTTTTACCATGGTCACAGGAAATTGGTAAAACATATTTTACTTGTGCTCTGACAAGATAAGAATGGCAATTTTTAGCGCTTATAGCAAAAAAAAAAAAAACAAACAAAAAATCCACTCTGCATGCTAACATCCTTGTGCAAAGGATTTAAAGTGTTTTTTTTTTTGTGTGTGTATATATATATGCATATATGTGTGTGTGTGTGTGTGTGTGTGTGTGTGTGTGTGTGTGTGTGTGTATGCATGTATATAACTTATGGTATGGTAGATAATAATTTCTTTAAAAAAAAAAAAGGCTTGCATAAAAACCTACATGTCTTATTTGGTGAGATAGGCACCAACTGATCATCTTCAGTTTAAATACACATATGAAAAAAACTCATAACTAGTACATTCACTTATTTGTCAAAGAAAAGCCTTAGGCTTTCAAAAAATGGGAAGGCCATAACACTTCCGCAATAAAATTTTGAATCACAAAGTATCAGAAGAAAACATAGATACTGCATATTTTTTTCTTTTATTGGTTACACTATTTGTAATAAAAATGTTATCAGATTCAAAAAGAGGCTATCACTAGGCATTTTCATCAATGGTGTGACAAAATGAGAGCAGATTTATTCTTTATAATAAACATTTAAACATTAAAAACAAAGACAAAAAATCCGGTGCTAATACAAGATGAAATAATACAAAGATGAAATTATAAGACTATAAGGATGAAATAAGACAGGTAAGATATATTTAGATATATAGAGAAATAACAAGTGATACAAGCATAAAGTGTGCACGTAAGGATGAAAAAAGGCATGAATTTTGATAAAAAGTTCACTTTCAACTGGAGAAATAAAAGATTTAAGAAAGTTTCATCTTAGCTGAGTTTAAAGAATGATTTAAATTTAAAGGAGATTTTAACAAGATTGCTATAGTGAATTCAAGCATTAACAACAGCTGGGACAAAAGGTAAAAAAGCACTGAAAGCAGAGTAGGCAGAATGAGAAATAGAAACAATTAATGATCCAGTTTGGTTCAAATGATATAAAGATAAAGAGTAGGTGTAAACTAATATATATGAGACAAGACAAGATTGAAAATATAGTAGGAAATTGTGGAAATGCCTTTGTGTTCACACTGTGTGTGTGTGTGTGTGTGTGTGTGTGTGTGTGTGTGTGTAGGGCAGTAATTTAAC
The DNA here is from genome assembly GCF_016432865.1 of Antechinus flavipes. NCBI lineage: Eukaryota > Metazoa > Chordata > Mammalia > Dasyuromorphia > Dasyuridae > Antechinus > Antechinus flavipes. The sequence continues at coordinate 188,973,980 of NC_067398.1, forward strand.
ATAGTCAAGTAAATTTTTAAAGGTAGTAGGAGCTAAATAATGAAAGGATCTAAGTGTCAAAGGTTGTTTTTTTTAGGTTTTTGTGTTGTTTTGCTTTTGGTCTTAAGCTAATGATTTCATAAGAATAGAGAACTTCAGAACAGAAGATTTCCTTTAGGAATGTGGAATGCAGAACATCAACTGTTCAGAAACTGAAAGTCTTAAGAGCATGCATGGCCTGGGGCACTTAGAGGTAAAGTGACTAGCCCAGGGTAACAAAACACAAAAACTAGACTTTCCAAAAACTGGTTCCCTCCATAAGACCCCAAGCTTTCACCCAAGTATCAAAGTATGAAATATAAATTGTACTTGGTAGGCAATAAGGATCTACAGAGTTAAGGAAATGAATAGACACAATAAAGGGTGACCAAAAAGGATTCAAGTAATTCATGAGGGAGGGCCTAGGTGATTAGAAATGAAAGATGGATTAAAGAGACAAAATGTAGGCAGGAAAAGTTAGGAGAACTATAAAATAATCTAGGCAAACTGGTGATGAAAACTTGAAACAAGGTGTTTCAGACAAGAAAAGCTATTTCACTGTTACAAGTGGCAGAATTTGGTAAATGGCTGCATTTGGGGGAAGTAAGAATTAAGAAAGGATAAAATATGAGTCTGAAGTTTCAAGCCTAAGTGAAAGATGATGGAATTATCTACAGAAAAGTTATGAGGCCAGGTTTATAGGTGGGGAGTAGGGTAAAGGGGGAAAAGAAGAATTAATGACTAAGTTATTAAGATGTTGGAATTTCAGGTGCCAGTGAAAATGTCCAGCAGATACATGGAAACATGTAACTGAAGTTCTAGGAAAGTGCTAGGGATGAATATAGATTTGGAAGTTAGCTACATTGAGATGATTAATGAAAGCATAGGAAGGGATGAAATTACCAAAGGAGTCTACAACTGAGTCAAAACTATCATAAAACTAACTTTCTCTTTACTACATTAGCAAATTTTGAATGATAAAAATAAATGATGTGAAACCTTTATAGAATTTTATTCTTTGCTCATCCATGTAACAGAATGGGACAAAACTCAAAATATATACAATTTTTCTGCAGCTACTCAAATAAAGGAAAGTGACAAAATTAATGGCTCAAAGAAACCAAAAGTCTGAAAGCTTCTCCTATAAGGAAGCAATTAAATTGTTTTCATCACTTGCAAAGAAATTTGGCGAAAGACAATATTTTCTATAGTCTTCTCATAAAAAAATTTTTTAAATGCTTACCTTGATTCTCCACTACTGTTTCTAACACTTTCTTCATCGCTGTGTCCATTCATTGTAAATATTCAGAAGTTTAAAATAAAATATAAATCCTCCCGGTTTACAAGCTAGATTATTTACTTCAGACGGCTCTTTGCTTCTTTCCAAATGGTCACAAGTTATTTCGGATCCTTTTCAAATTACCTAGAACAATCAATATATATATATTTTTTTATTAAGACTTAAAGTTCCTATAGAAATCACACAAATTAGGCACATAAAATCTGTCTTGGATTTGCCTAGATATATGATAATGAGATTGTTTTAAAAAGGTATTAGAAAGTGCTTTAAAAGGGGCTGAAATGTTTCATATTGCACAGTAGTTCATCAGTCTACTGATATTCACTGACAAAATGCAATACTGATATATAATATCCCTGTCAGAAATGCTGAAAAAATTTGATGAATTTTTAGCAGCAATCTGAATTCAATTCACAAAAATTAGTCCAATTGTAAAGATTAATAAAGCATAAAAAAGTTTTACATAATAAAACATTTCATGACTAAAATGAAATCCAAAAGCCTGGCTGTATGTAGAGTGAAGAGAGAGCAGGCCTTAAAGCATGAAGATATGGGTTCAAGATGATGATTAGGAGGGACCAGTCCCTTAATCTCTTCCCTAGGCAACTTTCTTAGAATAACCAATTTATAGTGGGTGGAGAAAACTGTACTTCCAAACTTTATAAATTCAGTTCACCTATGAAATCTCAGGTCCAGATCAAAAAAAAAAAAAAATAAAAATAAAGGCAACTATTTCAAATACTAAAAGAAACAAATTTCCAAAACAGAAAAGTAGAATTATAGTGTTTACTGAAAAGGGGGGTGGGTAGGAATCAATCCAATATAAAGTTATTAATATGAAGGAAATATACTTTAAATTCTTATTTTGTCCAATTTAGAAAGATGCTGATTCCAAGACACTAATTTTGAATCTCTAGTATGAGGGTTAAAACACCATAGTAGCTCCACCTCCTCTTAGACAAGATCCCAGCACAAAACATAAGAGTCACCTACAAGCCATCAATGAATAAACAAAGGAGATCTCTAGCAGGGAACCGAAAGGAAGCAGCAGAGGCGGAGACAGCAGATCCTTCCTCAGCCAAAAAGTAACAAGACAGCCTGCTGAGAGTAGAACTGTTGTAAGCTCAGCTCAGAGACAATCCACTTCAAAGATTATTTCTTTTCACAAAAACGGAATGAAAAAATATTAGCTAATGGAAACCGAATCCTACAGAAAGATAGGGACTAACTCTATAACTACCTGGATCCTTCTATGCAAGGGCTGTTCGTTCTTTATGGATCATTAGTCTCACCAGCATTTCTTCCTGATGTGAAAAAGGGTATCCCAAAAGTCTTAATGAAGTTTAAAAGCTGAAAATTTAACTAAGACTTTTGGGTCAACCTGTATTAATTCTACTTCTACCCTAAATCTTAATATGCTAAATCCTCTTCTAAACTCTCTCCACATATCTTTATAACTTTTCTTCGTTCGTCCCTTCTATTCAGCACAGCTCTCTATTATGCCATATCCTTCAACCTCATTACTTCTCTCACATCCTCTCCCTTTACTCAGAATTAAGTCCTATACTTAAGGAGTCCTTCTGTCAAGGACCTCCCCTTACAGAAGCTCCTACGACCCATCACCGTCTTCTGCTTTTCATTAGCTTCATCCAAGATTCTCCCTTAGGATCTTCCACAACTGCTTTACTCTTGAATTTTACAAAACGGGTTCTTGGACTCCCACCCCTCCTACTCACCTACAGTTCTTCTCATCCAGTGTTCCATCAACCCTCCTCATCCTTTAGCGGAGTTTTCCTCCCTCCTCCCCCAGCCTAATAATACTGTGGAACTGTTGCCCTGCACCTCCCTAGATTCGCTCCTTTCCCGCCTCAAACTTCCCCGAGGTGCCCCTTTTTCCTGCATCACTTCCATCCCAGTCCTTAAGAGCCTACTCCCGCACTTGGGGCCCCGCCCGCCGCACATCCCCCCCCCTCTCCCGCCCTCCGCAGCTCCCCACGTGCTGGATGCTGCGGGGCTGGCAGCTAGAAAGTGCTGGCTCCTCTCTCCACTTTCCTCCTCGCTCTTTCAGAGGTACCGCACCGGGGAGGCCTAAGCGATGGCGACTCCGCAAGAGAGGGGGAAACATTCCCCGCTCTCCCTCCCTGGCGACCCCCTCTCCGCACGCACGCACACACACACACGCACACGCGCGCACACACATACACACTTCCCTATCCCACGCGCCGCCTCCCGATAACCCCCTTTCCAGCTCCGGCTCGATCTCTTCCGCTGGGCCGCACAGCCCCGGGCCTCTGCTGGCCGACCAGCCCGCTTTCCCTCCCCCATCCCGTCCGCCCAAGGGCCGCTGGGCCGCTGCACTCGGCCATCACGGAGAAGCCGCCTCCGGCCGGGCAGGGCCTCCCTCCCCCCTCTTCCCCAGTCGCGGTCCCCGCCGCCCCCAAGCCCCGCCGCGACTGGTTCCCCTTCTTTACCTGTGGAAAGGGTGTCCCCGGCCGGCGGAGGGACTCTGCTGATCTCCTCCCGGAGCCCGGGCCGCGCTGCGGCCGCTGTGAAGAGACTCAAGTCCCGGTCGTCCGGGTAGTGTCTGTGTGTATGTGCGCGCGCGTGCGCGCGTGTCTGTGTGTGTGAGCGTATGTGTGTGAGCGTGAGTATGTGTGTCTATGTGTGTGCGCGCGTGTGTACGGAAAGGGAGGGAAAAGGGGGAGGAGGGCGAGGTGGGGAGGGGAAACGCTGGCCCGTGGCACGAACTGGCGATTCTCAGTTGTGGCTACAACAATCAATTCATTATTGAAACACAAACAGAGAGAGAGGAGAGGAGAGAGAAGTAACGAGCCGTCCGCGAGCGCGCGCGCTCCCGCTCCCGCCGCTTATCGCCTCCCGGCAGCCGCCATGACGCCAAGAGAAACCACCTCCTCCTCCTCTCACTCCTCCTCCACCTCCTCCTCTTGCTCCTCCTGTTACTCCTCCTCCGGCTCCGCCTCGATCACCGCGTCGCCTCCTCCCGCGCGACGTCGAGTCCTATCCGCCCCCTCCCCTCTCCGGGTAGTGAGCGGACTCGCGCACGTCGGGACCCCGGAGTATGCGCGCGGTGGGGAGGGGGGCGGGGTCGGTGGCGATTCTCCGTGCGCCTAGATTGGGGCCGCTTAGACTAGCGACCTCTTCTGCCCCCGCCACTTACGCGGCCTCGGTCTCGGTCTCGACGGGGATTCTAAGAGACGGAAGCTCGTGCGGCGCCTGTGACCTGGACGCGGAAGCTGCGCGGCCACGTCTGTGCGGCCGCCGTCCGCTGAAGGGCCAGAGGGGAGCTCCGAGGAGCTGCGCCGGCGCCCCGGGCTCGTGCTTCCTACGCTCTCCGAGAAGTCGCGAGCGCCGGTAGTCTGAGGGGCCGGGTTGGCTCCTAGTATTGGTGGCCCGGAAACCTCGATGTTGGGCAACTCGCCGCCCTTCCTCCCATCCCCAACTTGGGCAACAGCCTGTTTAGAAGACCTAGTTTGGGGTTTGCACTTGTTTCATGTGGGCCTGGTTTGGGGATCGGGGCGGGGGGGTATGTGGGGATCGAGGTGGGGCGTCTTGTTTCTTTGCTGGAGGTGGAGCCTGGTTCTTCATGGGGTTCCCTTTTCGCGCTGCGTAGTTACTGCATAGCCACTGTAACTTAAAGGGACTTTGTAACCGCTGCTTTAAGTGTCAGAGCTTGAGTTTTATTTCTTTCCATTGATTGCAACATCAGTCCTTGGTTACACCTTTTCTCACCAAGTAAAACAGTAACTTATCTCCCTTTGCTTTTCCAACTAGCTCCTTACTGCTTTTCAGAAGCTTAGTTTTTTGTTTGAATGTGTTTATTGTTGAAAGGCGTTTTTTTTGGGCTGGGGCGGGTGGTGGGTGGTGGTAGTGGTGCCTTTCTTTGTATCCCTTACCCTTAATCACATCAATCGATATGCGTAATATTGAAAAGCACCTAATAGGCACTTAATAAATTCTCGTTGATTTTCCCAAAGTCATTAGTTAAGATTTATAATTGTCAACTCCCGTCATTAGTCTTGAACCGCACCATTTTTTTGCTACTTAATTTTCTCTTATCCTGATCCATTGAATTAGCTTATAAATATTGTTACATTTGGTAAAGGGGGAATGAGTTAAACTATTAGATATCTCCCCTCCCCCCGCCCCCATAGGTTGGTAACTGTCTAATTTTACATTATGTGCCCTTTTACTTGATTCTTTTCCCAAGACCTACATATTTCAAATACTTTGTTATCATGTTAGCTGAATTGTGTTTTCCTTCTACAAGTTAAAAGATTTCTGGAAAAAGTTTTATTTTCAACTGCAGATTAATTTCATAATACATGGTGTAAGTGAATTTCATTAAGATATTTGTCATAGTCTCTCATGATCCAGTGTATTTAAGTAAATTCATATTTGGTTGTTTGACCAGATCCAAATAATGATTATTAATGTTTCCAAAGTCTTCTCAACCCTTGATAATTTTCTTTACATTTAAGACTCAATCAATAAACATTTTTAAAATAAAAAAAATCCTCTTCCAGAGAGTTCACATCCTAATAAGTGAGTTAGTAGATAAATAACTGCACATAAAAAGATTATATGAAAAGTACATCTTAGAAGGTATTCTGAGCAGGAGTGATTGGGAAATACCCCCTCTCAAAAGTTTGAGATGCATATTGAAAGGAAGTCAGACAGGCTAAGAGGAAGAGTTTACCAGTAATAGTGGACCACTAATTCAAAGCCAGAAAAGAAGTGTCTGCTAGGAAATCAGTGAATGCAAACATTTATTAAGAACTTACTGTTTGCAGACATTGCCAAGTACTGGGGCTACAGAAAATGGAAAGAGGAAGTCTCTTTTCAAGGAATTTACAATCTAATGGGCAAAATAGCATGCAAGCAACTATGTACAAACAAGTTGGCCAGGATAGCTTGATCCATACAGTGCATGGAGGGGAATAAAGTATAACAACACTAGAAAGATAGAAGCAATCAGGTTGCCAAGGGTTTTAAATGCCTGGAATATATCTTATCTCTGTCTTTTAGAATCCCTAACTGCTTTCCAAACTCCTACTGAGATCTCTCCTTCCTCCCCCCCCAATTTAACTTGACTCATACATGTTTTAGTTTTAGGAAAAAAATCTTCTTAAGGGATGTAGATTATGTAGATTATAAGAATTTACACAGGATTTATTTTGCCTTTGTTTTCCCAGTACCTAGCATATTTTTAAAAAATTTGTAGGTGTTTAATAAATATTTATTAATTGAATGGGTGTCTCTAGTGAAGTGCCTCTAGGATCCGTCCTTTGCCTGTTAAGTGTTATATTTTTTATCAGTGATTTGGATAAAGGCAAAGATGACATGCTGTTGGTGAAACATAAAACTAGGAGGGATAGTTAATTATTTGGGTGACAGAACTGAGATCCCAAAATATCTTGACAAAAGTTCTATGAGAGATCCAATCTATTAAACAAAATTTAATATTAAAAAAAAAAAAAAGCCCTCTGTTTTGATCCAGAAAATCAATTGACTCAGGATGAGAAGGGAGAAGATGGGTAAGAGTTCATGTGAAAAAGATGTGAGGTTTTTTTGAATAACTTAAATTATATCTACATTATCCAAATAATATAACAAAATGATATCTAATGTGTTTTTATAAATGCAGTTTAAGGAATAAAAAGTAATTAATATACTGTATTCTTGCCTTTGTTAGGCCATATCTGGACTACAATGTCTGGTTCTTAGTGCCACATTTTCTGAAGGACTTTTATAAGCTGGTAGGTATCTAGAATGGGTGAAGGGATTTGAAACCATTTCTTACAAGAACAGCTGAATATCATGAAAATGTTTAGCCTGGAAAAAAGAAATATTAAGGGGAACATGATCACTGTCTTCAATTATTTAAGAGTTTCTTTGTGGAAAGTGATTAGATATGTTCTCCTAAGCTCCAGAGAGAAGATGTAGAAGAGAATTTAATATTAGAATTTATCAGAAGGCAACTTTGGTTTAATTTTAGGGAGGAAAAAAATTCCAGCAGTTTAGACTAAAGTAGTGGAAGAGGAAAAGAAACATTGGATGGAAAGACACACATGAATTCAAAATCTCCCTGCTAGCAACTTGCTGTGTGACTTTGCACTCACCATTTTCTCCCTTAGCCCCAACTATGAAAAGGGAGTATATCTAGTCATTTTAAAAGAGAAGTTGTAAAGATTAGTGAGATCATAAGTTTTAGGTTATGTTCCTTCAAGTGACTACTTAATTAAAAAAAAAAAAAGCAACAACAATGCACTGTGGTTTCACCAAGCAAGAGAAGCAAGGACCCTTTTTTCTTTACTGACCTTTAATTTACATTGCTGGAAATTTACGTAATATAGAACAATAGCTATAACAACAAAAATACTCTTAGTAAAGATACTTAAGTTGCAAAAACAACACATTAATGTTGTCCATAAAATGTAACTGTATGATGCCAAATTCAGATTATAAATGACTGAAAATGAGCATTTGGATAGCTTTTAGGTACATTTTTTTAAAAAAAGAAAAATTAAGCTTTTTACATTGTTTCGGATGTGATAATTCAGCCAATTGTAAGTTGAGTTAAATAGATTGCCTGTTGTATTTTGTAAAGATGAGATCTTTCCCAAGTTATGACTTGTCCAATAAACTCCCCATTTAAGATCACGGTTGCCATCTTAGTACTTTAATTGCTAAGACTTGCAAAAAGGCATTCAGTTTGTCAACTAGCATTTTACTATGTGCATTTACTGTGATCCAAGGCCCTATAAGAAATGCTAGGGATTCTAGAAAAACTAAAGCTGTCCTTAGGAATATACATTCTAAATAGGGAAAATCAAATGTAAATAACGAAGTACACACAAGATATATGGGAAGCTCTGTCTACAAATTCAAGGTAAGTAGAAAATTGGAACAATAACACTTTAGTCTTTTAACAGCCAAAACATTAATGCAAAAGTGTTTTCATCCTTAATTGTCTAGACAATTATTTTAATTCTGTACTTCACTTTCCCTAAGTAACCCAGCTTGTTTTTGTACTCCTTGATTAGTTTTAATTAAAATTAAGCATACTCACGTCAATGGATGAAATCTAGTGGGATTGGTTTTCTTATATTTGAATCCACACAAATTTGTCAGTTTTATTTTTGGGGAATGTTATCCTTTCCTAAGATAAATCTGATAATAAATTATTTGATGAAGATAGGTAACATTTTTCCTTGAAAATTTGATGCGAATGAATATTTTTATATTTATGGAAAAATACTGATTTCCAAAAGAGTATCTATCCACAGGAAATAACATTGGGAAATAAATACTTGAGTCCCCTGTTAACCATCCTCAGGATTCATTCCAAGGGACATTGAAATGGATGAACCTGTGTTTTGTACCGCTCTTAATTGAGTAACATCCAAAAGAAGTTCATATTGCATCAAATTCAATCCTATATAAACTTCCAATACTAAATACAATAAACATTAGGTTAGAAGAACATGACTTAATGCCTTTTGGATCAAATTAACTTTACTATTAGAAATCTCAAATAAAAAACACTTCAGTGAAACATAAAATTACATCAAAATTAAATAGGGGGGGGAAAGTCCTAACAATCATTTTTATAGATTTTTAATATTTGTGGAAGGGGCTTATTTATAGCTATAATACATTATTTTAGTGTTATCTAGGAGATGCTAAAACATTAACTTTATAAATCTACTATGCCAATTTAAAATTTTGTTAATAAGCCATTCTGAGATAAAGATATTAGTGTTTTGATGAGTTCCCTGATAGCTGGAATACAGATTGAAGTTCTCCTTCTATACCTTATAATGCCATTCATCATCCCATTTCCCATGTAAATTTTCTATAGAAATACTGTACTCAACAACAACTCAACTATAAAACTAATATGTGGATTATTTTTTGCCTTTCATTCTTATTGTGTAGCCAGGTCATCCTCCTTTTCATAATGTCTTCAATAATGTCTTTGAAGTGGGAAAAGGTCTGTTGTCTCCTTTATAAATGTAAAGAAAAGTGTAACAATTACCAATCAAATAGTTAATTTGAGTCTTTTAAACTTAGCAACTAACTAATCACTTTGCTTTTGAATGACATAACTTCCTTTTAACTTCATAAAAGAGTGGAGAGATGTGTAGAGCTAATACAGTTCTTGGGGAGAAGACCTTACCTCTGTTCTTGAGGAATGGGAGTCAGCAGACTAATCTTAAGGAGGTGAGAGAAAGAATCTGCTAAAGTGGGAAGTTAATAGAGCTTAAGAGAAACACTTCAATTTTTGCCTAAAATCACATCTGCTTATTGTAACAGGTTCCTCTGTGCAAATTTTGAAGAATTAAGAAAGTAAAACAGTATTCAAGATGACTTGCAACGAATTTCATATTAAAATTAGTTACTAGGAAACCATGGGTATGCCAAGCAGCAGTGGTTTGTAAACTGCCAGACATATTGTAAATATTCTAAATCATTTAGAGGCTTGGCAGTATTAATCGTCCAATTTAAGTGGGAAAAGTAATGCATTTTTCATTTCCTACCTCCCAAGATTAAAGACATAAACATTAATATGACTTTATAGGTCATTGGATAGGAAGTAACAGTCTTTGTAGGAGAAAGAAAGGGGACAAGAGAGCAAAAATGCTGAATTTAGTGGATGAGTTTTTAAAGTTTACATTTGGAAAAGCCTTCTTTCTTAGATCAACACTGGGTTGGGAAAACAAAAAAAAGAACATTCTATACAGAAGCTTCTCCTCTCCCTCCCCTCCCTCCCAGTATAAGTTCTTTTCAGTTATCCTATGGTTTTAAAAAATTGGACATATAACATGTCCAATTTTTTTTTTTTTTTTTTTTTTTTTTTGCCTCATATGACCAACTCAGTGCACTAGAAATCTTAGATCATGGCTTAATGCCTTGGTACAGTTCTAGGGATGTTCATCTGTTGCCTGTCACTTGCTATATGAGTAATCTAAGCCTTATCATATATTTTGTAAATATCTTTTAGAGGTAAAATACAACATGGTGTGACTAGAACAACTTTGAAGTAAAGAATATGAGTTCAGGTCAGCCCTTGAAAATTATAGAGATTGCTAATGAAGGGGGAAAACAAGGAAGTTGTCATAATAGACTACTTTGACACAGAAAACAACAGAATTTGGGTGTTTTTTTTTTTTAACTTTTTTTGTAAAAATATTTACAAAATTTCTAATCAAAGACTGATAACCAGAACACAAAAATGTGATAATCTACGAGAATATTGATAAGAGGGCTAATACTTAGAATGAGCGGAAGCTAGTGAGAATAGCTAAAGACAACATCAAAAAGTTTTTTAGCTGTGTTGGAAACCAGTTGATGGATGAAGGTAAGGAACGGCATGATCAAAAGAAGACAGACCTGCTCAATTCCTCTTATTTTCTCTGAAGGAAAATGACTTTGGAATAATAGAGAAAAAAACAATTGCTAATAGTAAAGAGTATTCAGTACATATAAAAGGATAGATAAAGCATTTAGCTACTCTTTAATTAAAATCATCTAGCCCGGAAGGACTGGATCCTACATTAGTTTTTTCTTGTATAAAGGGGGCTGGATTCAAAACTCTTAATTCAATCTATAGGTATAATTGCAGAACCACTATCAACAGCATTTAAAAGATGGAGAACAAGAGAGGAACAACTGGATTAGAAAGGGACAAATATCCATTTTTTTAAGAGAATAGATTAAGATTTTAATAGAGTAGAATAAAGAGAATGGCTTCTGGACAGTATATTCAAAGAATTGTTTCTTGGCCAATATCTAGAACATGCAGGTAAAGAGATTAGAAAGTATATCACTAAAAGCCAGTATGGCTGCATCAAGGATAAGTAATGCCATGTTAACATTTTTTTTGACAGGGTAACACCAAACTGTTAGGTTGGGGGTATGCTTTAAATCTGTTTTGCCAAGATTTTAGACAAATTTTTGATAAAAGTATCTCATTTCAGTCTTTTGGAAAAGATGAAGTACATACAATTAGCTGGTTTCAGTAGTCATTGAATGACCAAACTCATAGCATTAATTGTTCTATTCATGATGAAAAGAAGTCTCCAGTGGAATTCTACAAAGATCAATGCTTGGTCCTTTGCCATTTAACATTTTCCTCAGTAACTTGGATGGATAAAGATATAAATGGTTTGCTTATCAAATTTGCAATGGATTATTAACACATAGATAAGATGCAAAACAATCTTCATAGATTTTTAGGCTGAATCTGATAAGATGAAATTGGGTAAAACATAAACCATTATTACAGTTACATTTAGAAAATGCACTTCGTGGGTACTAGATAGGGGAGACATCAGTAGTTTAAACAAGTCTAGGCGTTTTAGTGGACTGTGAGCTTGATGTGTTAGCCAAGAAGATTGTAACCTTGTATTACAGTTGGAGAAATAGAGCTTCCAGGAATAAAGAGATGAGAATCTTTTGATATTCTGTTTAGTCAGATGAAAGCTAGAGGATTGTTTTCAACTCTTTGAGTGCCACAGATTAAAAAGGAGATTGCTAAATTATAGAAGATCCTGAGGAAGACAACCAGAATGAAGAAATGGTTGAAATTCATGCCATTGAGAATTGGTTGGAATATCTGAAGATGTTTATCCTGGAGAAAAGATTCAAGGAAGATATAGTAGTTGTTTTAAGTATTTGAAGCATATTATGAAGAAGAAATTTAGCATATTTTACCTAAGAAGTACTTTATGGAGCAACAAGTTGAGCAGAGGCAAATTAAGGGCCCATCAGGAAAAGTTCCCTAACAAATCTATCCAAAATTCTGAATTGAGCAGTTTTCACTAAGAGACTGGATGACCATCTGTCAAACCAAGTAGAGATTTGCAGGGGAGGATGGGGAGGGGGGAGGTTGGGAGCCTACATTGTCACTCAGATTCCTTCTAACTGAAGTTCTGTAATTGGCCATACAACTAAGTCACATTTGCAAACCCAAAGTCTGTGGCAAAAGGGGATTTATTTAGACTAAGAAGACAGCTTGCTAGGAAGACAGCTTTCTTAGTGGGTAAGGTCCTGTCAGGACTATTGCAAAGATGGGTTTGCACTGAAAAGAAAATATCTTCATAAGTGTGCAAAATCCTGTTAGACTTCTGCAAATATGTCTGGGCATATAGCACTAGATATATTGGGGCTGCTTTGATCTTTAGCCCTAAACCAGCCAGTGGCCAACACCAGATGAATCTGAGAGATTAATTTTCAATTCAATTCAATTCAAAATTGAATAAGATTACTTATCTGGGTGTTGCCCTTATGCTCAGAAGGGTGTGCCCCTTCTAGAGGAGGGTTTGAGACCCCGAATCACCCTTCCCCCACAGATTAAAGGGGGACATAGTTTCAGGGCCCCCCCAAAGGTTAAAGGGGACACAGTTTACATCAAAACCATAATTCTTCATTTCATATTTCTTTCTTTTTAAAGAATTGATAAAACACATTTTAAAAATCATCCTGTTTGTATTTTCTTATAAACTTCCTTGTCTGTGAAATTATGAAAGTGTTTCATTGGCCTTATTTTTTTTAAATGGGTGCTATTTATGACAGTGCTACTCACTTTTGCCCCCTTCCTCAATTAAAAACATAGGGAGAAAATTTGTAGCAAGCATAGTGAAAATAAAAACAGCCACACAGTGTACAGTGTGTCCAAAAATGTACAATTCTGTTTATATTGAGTTCATGACCTCTCAGGAAGTGGGTGATAGGTTCATCACATATCCTCAAAATATCACCATATATAAATTGTTCTGGTTTTCCTCACTCTACTCTGAATCACTTAATATTGTCTAGCATTCTCTACATTATCCTTGATAATTTCTTACAGTACAATATTTCATTGCATCCATAAGCCACAATTTGTTCAGCCATTTGCCCTAACTGATGAGCACCATGTTAGTATTGCTTTTCTTTTTATTTTAATCCTCTCTTCCAGGTCCTACCTATTATTTTTCTTAATTGCTCCCTATCCTTTTTTGTTGAATTTAAAAAGCCAAACAGGATTTTATATTTGATAATAGGAAACCACTAGAGTTGGTTGGTGGATGTGGGGAGTGAGGATCTGCAAGAAGATGGGATAGCTTCATCAAACCTGCCCTTTGGAAAGATCACTTTGATAACAGTGGACTGTGAACTTTAGTAAGGGAGAGAGCCTGAGGCAAAGAGACCATCCAGAAAGCTATTGTTATAGGAGGATGGTGTGATAGCACTGTTACAGAAGTGCATATACAAGAGATGTTTTGAGTAAAGAATTGGCAATGCTAAGTAACAGATTGGATAAGTAGTGAGAAAAGATTTGAGGGTGTCTTGTTGGTTTTGAGCCTGTCTGGAAGGATGTGCCTTCCATAACAACTGGGAAGTGAAGGGGAGAGGATTTTTTTTTTTAATTCGTTTCATGGGCTTTCCCCAAATATTATGAGAAATATATTACATGTTCCATATTGTTTCCCTTCTCCTCTACTCTCATCCCCATTACCCAATCCTCTCTGGCCCTTTGTTTTTCTTGTTAGCTCCTTCAAAACCCTTTGAAGATATTGTTCTGAAGGAACATTTTTCTTTTCCTCCATTAGAATATCAGTAATGCAATATCATACAAACTTGCCAATTGCTCAAATAGGTTTACCTTTATAGGTTTCTCTTGATTTAAAATATGCATTTCAAAGTCTTAGACAACTCTATTCTTTTTATCACAAATATTTCCTTTTTTTTTGTTCCATTAAAAGTTTTTCTCTGCACTTCCCCATCTCACTTTTTTTAATCTTTTGACTTTATATTATTCTTTCATGAAGGTATTAATTTATGTTTGTTTTATTCTAGTTCATAGGGAATCTGTTTCTTGAATAAGGCATACTATTGTTCTTTCCATTCTTTCCCCTAAAGTTTGTATTTCCTTGTTTTTTAAACTCTTGCTTTATTTCATCTAATCATTCTTGTAGTACTTGTAGAAAATCATTTTTTTTCCTTCCACATTCTAAACTAATTTCCATTTCCCTTAACTCTATCTTTAAAAGGTTCAGAGTTCTGGCACCTTCAAAGTCATTTATCACATAACAAAATACAAAGTAGCCATTACACGTTCCATAGCAGTGACAATTGTCTAGCTTTCATGGCTAACAACTTACTTCTTGTATTGCTCTGGAGATATCATAAAATGGCTTGGCCACTGGCCAAAAAAGTCTATTAATTCTCCTAAACTTGTGGATAGCTTAGCTTAGTTATCCGTATCTTTAGCTTCCAGTAAATGACTTCTCTTTATATATAGGGGCTTTAGAAAGTAGAATATTTTGCCCAAAGGGGAGTTCTTGATTTAATCCCCATAACCATTTGAATAGAGGTCTGCCTCAGGCTGAGAGATTTTCTTCCTGTTTGGTGGATACTAACATATGTCCTCACTTGAACCATAATTTGAGTCCCTGTGATATGTGGCAAGGTAGATAATAAGTTGTTCTTTACCAACATTTCTTAGCATAACTCTATCTCCTTGCTACCATAACATTGCTGTTTCTATCAAAAGTTTTCTAAATTGAGGCTAATATAAATGATAAACTTCACTCAACACTTATACATAGAGTCTATGTGTTTTCCATCTTTAGAAACTCTAAAGCACTTTGGAAGGTAAACATGACTCTCAACCCAATATCCACAGATAGGGAATGAATTCTTTGGCATCCTTCTTAGTAGTATTGTATATATGTTTTGCAAATGCCACATATTAATTATTCTGAGTCTTCTACTCTGGCCTCTAGGTCTTTACATTTTCATAATGTGTTTAAATGGTTAGGTTGTGGGTTTCCCTAAGAGTAGCAAGTAGTTCTAGGTTTCTTGATACTTTCCAAAGTGATGATATCCTTAAGTAGTTTATTCTCAAAATCTCATTTATGATCAGAGTGGAAATTGGCAGTGAAGTCATATAAAGTTTCAAAAACTTATCTCATAACATATTAGTGCCTACATTAACTTACTTTTTTCTGGTTGATATGCATAATTTATGACAACCACTACTATGTTGCATATGTTTTTCCTATGCTTATATGTAAAAGCTCCAAAGACTTGTTAACATACTCGTTAGGTGAATGGTCAGTAACACCTTATTTGAACATACAGAACACAAACCTATCTGCTACTATCTGTGCCAGTCGCACAGTGTTGTTTCCTCACCCCAGCATCCAGTGTCATGTTGTAGGAATTTTCATGAGAAAATTCCAATTATCTTTGTATCACAGATAATCTTCATCCTATAAATATTACTATAACTTTGAATCTATATGTTTTATGAAACAGGGTATTTGTAGTCACATTTGTCTTTCCAGAGTAAAAATGAATAATGAATAATTGACTAATGCTAATACCCAGGACTGACAATCAGTATCTTAACATGTACTAAATATGTTGGTTGTTGCTTGTGCATGATTCTAATCAAGATACTCAATATATATTTATTGACTAACAATGTACTTAAAGTGTTTGGCAAAACTTAAAATCTTATATAAATTAAGCTACTTTATTATCATTATTTTTATAAACACTTATTAACCAGAGCTGATTAATCCAAGAGTTTTAATTTGTGTATGGAATAACAAGTTTCACTGTCTGCAAGTCCTCTATTGGGATTGGAATAACAGTACTCCCAAACTTTACAGATTATTTTCACTGTAACCAAAGGGCTTACTGGGATTTACATAAGTGTGTTTAAAGGCTATTCACATTTCTCATTCTAGCTATCTGAAATATGGTGAAAGGGGCCAAACCACATTGACCTTTTTTGGCTTGCTTTTGGTTCTTCTCAACCATATTCCTAAGAATTCATTGAACAATTTATTGATGATATTATAGATACTCACATATTTTTAATAATAAGCTATCATATCCCAAAAGTGCTTTTAATTTAAAAAAATTGGGATATGATTAGGTGGCAATTACTTTTATATTTTTAGGAATCATGCTCAGTCTCAACAGAGAAATTGGTGTAATCCAAATTGTTGATGGAGCCTCTATAACACTGACTTTGAAATCTAAGTGCTACAAACATTTAAAGAGTAATTAATTCCAAGTTTGCATGAATTAAAAAAAAAAAAAAGATTGAGAAACAATCCTATTCTAATGTTCCTGTGACATAAATATGGTGTTGATCCCTAAACTCTGGAAAGTCAAAATAGGAAAAAAAAAAGCCCCAAACAAAAAACCCAAACTATAAACCAATTTCCCTAATGAATAGTAATTTAAAAATCTTAAATAAAATACTACTAAGGAGATTACAGCAATATATCATGAAGATTATGTAATATGACCAGGTTAAATTTAACCAGGAAGATAGGATTGGTTCAATATTAGGAAAACTATAAGTATGATTGACCAATATGGCCAAATATTACAAAAATCACAGGATTGTTTCAATAGATGTAGAAAAAAACTTTTGACAAAAATACAGCACTCATTCCTATTAAAAACAACTAGAAAGCATAGGAATAAATGGGGCTTCCTTCAGATTAAAAGTATCTGTCTTAAACCAAAAGCAAACATTAGCTGGAAAATGGTATTAAGCCTGAACTTTTCCAATAAGATTAGGGATGAAACATGAATATCCCTTGTCACCATTTTCTATTCAGTATTGTACTGGAATTGCTAGGTATATCATTTAAGATGAGAGAAAAAAATTGTTTAAGGAATAAGCATAGGCAATGAGTGGGAAAAAAACTATCACTTTGTAGATGGTATTATAATTTACTTAAAGGATCTCAGATAGTCAACTAAAAATAGTTGAAACAATGAACTTTAAACTGGGAATTTAATAGCTGACTCCTCCCTCCATCCTCCCCATCCCCCATACTTGGAAAATTATCCATCCTCATATCTCTTGGTTTCCCTGGATTCCTTGAATCTCAGATAACCCCCACCTTCTGCAGTAAGTCTTCCCTGGTTCTCTATGGCTTTAGTGCCTTCTCTCTGAAATTATCTCCAATTTATCTTATTTGTACATAATTGATTACTTATTGTTTCTTCCAGTAGGTTATGAACATCTTGAGAGCAGACTACTTCCTTTTTTTTTTTTTTTTTTTTTTTTTGTCTCCTCAATGCCTGGCACTAAACAGGCTCTTAATAAGTACTTGTTGACTAGATTTGACTCGGTTGCAGGGATTACAACTGTGAATCATTATGCCCATCATGACACAATGTCTTTCACACAAATCTAGATGAAGAATAAGCCAAAAGAATTGACAACTATTATTGAACATGGAATAATATGTTAAGTGACAGATAAGAAAACTAGCAATTTGTTTCAATGCACCATCCTTTTAGACTGATGATGAGTAACTAGTTAAATATGCATTGGTAAATTTGGTAAATGTTTGGTAAGTGTTATGAATAATTCCTGACACTGATACCCAGCTAGATTCAGGTTCAGTGTTGGGATGAAGAGACACTTCTAATCCAATTAACAAAAATTTAGAGTTTTTTCTTTGTTTTTAACAAAAAACAGAGAAATACCAGTAAGAATGCAGTAGTGTTTAACTTCAAATTTGGTGAAACACTCTTCAAACTCATCTGGTAAGTAGAGCAGAGTATGATGACTCTGATGGTCTCAGACGTGAGAAAGTCTGAGAAGTCTGAATTCCACATGGATGAGAATTGTTTCTAAGGAATTATATCAAAGGACTCAGGGACCAATCAATTTCCAAGTATAGCTTTGTCACTTTTTAGGGAAAATTAATCTTTGATGGCTGGGAAAGTGAAGTACAAGGAACAGTTTTCAAAATATTTACAATTGACAAACATGCTAAATTTCAGACAGAGTTTAGTGCAAATAAAAATATGAATTCTTTTATATCCAAGTTCAAAGGCCTCCTAAAATCTATTTGTGGATTTTTTGGCTGTCCATGGACTCTAGGCTAAGAATCCTTGCTTTATAGGATTTTTTCCTTTATCAGATACTTTTAGACCACTAGACAACACTTCTGATTAGTGTTTTTAAAAAGTCAAGTCAATAAGAAAAATAATATCAATGACTTAAACAACAGCAGCAAACATATTTCCCTCTGGCCTAACATAAAAATTTCCTTTGTAACACAAAAGAAAGACCATATTTGATGTTCATGTGATGAAAATAGGAATAACTACCCTCTGGAATAATGACATGATCTATTCATAGAAAGCCTATTTCATAGGCAGATTATTCATATTTCCAGATTGCAAATAGCTTCAATTTCTTAGCCATCTTTTGTGTCAGCTATCCCTTGTATTTAGGTCAATTCATAGTTACTTCTAGGACTCATTATTGATCAAGTATGGGAAGGAAGACTAGGGATTCAATTATAAGAAATGATAATGTGTATTCTAGGACAAGATATAAACTCCTATGATAAGGGTCTCATATCTGAGATATGTAGACATTTACCAGAAATATATGAGAAAACATTATTTTTCAGTTGTGAACTGTTATAGATAATATGAAAGGTTGTTCCAAATCATTAATAATAAAATGTAAATCAAATCAACCTTGAAGTTCAACCTTACAATCTTGAAATTGACAAGATAATGAGAATATTCAGTGTTGATGGAATTTTGAAAAGACAGGCACACTAATACATTGTTTGATAGATCTGTAAATTAGTCAAGCCATTCTGGAAAGTAATTAGAAGTAGACAAATAAATTGCAATTTTTGTGAGAGAAAGCATGGGAGGGATTAAGTTGGAAATATAAGTGATATGAAAACAAGATATCAATTATTTTTTTAAAAGGTAAGAAAAAAAATGTGGCCTGGCATTTAGAATTCTTTCCTATTTAGATCCAAAGATCAATTTAGGCCACTTCAGACATGGAGCCTCCCCAGATTCCCTTCATCTCCCAAATATTAGTGCTCTTTTGCCTTTCAAACTGCCTTAGGTCTACTCGTGTGTTAATGTTTGATATAAATATAAATGAATATAAATATATGAATATTTATATGAATATGAATTCTTGAGGGCAAATACTATTTCATTTCTACATTGTAATCCAAGTATTATGAGTAAATAATGAGGCAGGATGGATTAAATAAGAAAAATTGAAAAGTTCCTTTATTGATCCTAAACTTTTCCTAAAATGAAGTCCCCTCTTTTTGATTCCAATATTTTGCTAAGATTTAATACCATTATTGTATAGGGCTGTGAGTTATAGAAAATGATAGTCTATGAAGAATTTTTAAAGAAAGTATTACTAAGAAAATAATAAGAAAAATGATGGGTGTGTGTAGGCTGTAATAGTAAATAAACTATGGGGAGCCAGAATAAAATATGTCACCTCCCCCCCCCCCAAAAAAAAAGGTATAAACATAAAAGAAGATGAATTGGCTAAGTAGTAAGAGAAGAGGTAAGCCTATGTTTTCCTCTGGGATCTTGGAGGTAAGATATTGTCTTGTTAAGGACCTTTTCATAGGGAGCAGTTATTAAATGGGAAGAAAAAGATTTTGTGTAAAGGAAGAGATGTATATTGATTGTTAAGTGATGTGAGATATTGTGGCTATTAGAGATGGATACATTGGATCCTAATAGTATATGAGTATAAAGAAATAGTTTTTAGACAGGATTTGAACAGTTTGAGAAAAAAACATGATTTGTGATATAAATGTGAGAACTTTTGACAACTCTTTGTCAACAATGTAGAGATATGGAAATTTGGATCTCCTTTTTCACACAATGTCTCATTTGTGCCCACAGCTTGATGTTATAAAGAGGCAGGAGAGCATTTTTTTTATTTATTAAAACTTATAAAAATGTAAATTTAAAGATATTTAGTTTCTAGTGTGCCAAAGACATTGATATTTTGCTGGAAACTTCAGAGCATATGATAAATAAGCTAATTTATATACAATTTTTAACTAAATACTAAATTATGACTAAACTAAAAAAATCATATATAATCCAAATTCCAAAGCCTACTGATATAAGATGCTTTCCTCATTAGTAGTGATCAATGTCCTGCAGCTGGGTGAAGGGCAGGGTGGAGTTGGCAAGAGCAAGAAAGTAGAGAATTCATTAGTCTCTTTAGGCCTCTCCAAGTCTCTTCAGGCTATGCATTTGCTTTGAACCCTTTTGGCTTTCAATTTTAAGAAAGGTGGATGATATTAATCCTACCTCAGGGTATTGAAGATAAAATTAGGCTCTGGGAAGAAGCCAATATGAAAAAAAGTTAGGAGTCTCTGTCATGTACCTATCCCCAGCTTTCTATACTAGAGACAGGTAATTTCCCCTTGGGTGAGATCTGAAATTCTCTGTCTCTATTTCTGTATTTCTCTTTCCCTCTCTCCCTCCTTCCCTCTCTTGTTTGAGCTGAGTTATCTCACTCCCAATGGGAAAGCACTTTGTATGATATGGTATCTCTTCTTTGTAGACTTTTTCTGATACTATTTTACTTTTGACATATAAATGGTGTGTGTGTGTGTGTGTGTGTGTGTGTGTGTGTGTGTAGGTGGGTGTTTTGTTTTTGCTAGTTATTATGTGTGTGATTACTGTGCAACTGGTATTTGGAGGGAAAGAAGTCTAGTCTTGGATAAAAATGTTAGGTTCCTCTTCTCCTCATGAATGACTGACAACCAGAAGTTTAGCCTGATCATGAAAACTACATCCTTTAGACTAAAGCAAGTAACACCTCTTTCTGAGAAAAGCATAGTGGCTACACTTCTGGCATAAATTTCCTATTTCTGCTCCCCACAGGAATTAAAGTCTTCCTTGAAGAAGGGGAATGGGGGGAGAAGAGACTTAGAAATGTCTATTTTGCACACAATGACACCCTCCCTACTACATGTAGGAGAAAAGTTGCGCTTTCAAAATATAAATTTTGGAGGCTGAAGCATGACTTAAAAGGAATTCTCAATTTGATAGGAATGATTTGAGGAATTGTAATCTTTTAAGGAAAAGGTGAGTGAGTGAGAGTGAGAAAGCTGTCATTTCAGTTAAAAAAACTTAAATAAGAGGTGAAGAAGAGGATGGAAGAAGCATAGTAGGGAGGCTGGAAGCTACTATATGACAGAAGCAGTCAGCTAATGATGGAGCCTTTAGCTAAGTAACTGCTGATTGTTGGGGGAGAAGAATTACTTTACTAGCAAGATAATTGTTCTTCATCTAAATATCAATTTGGAAAGAGGTAAAACTTCTTGTAAACATTTGTTGTTCTCTGCTGCTATCTCTGGCTTGAAGAAAAAAAGCTAAGGTCTGACTTTATAGCTGCTTTGATATCCTGGTGAGCATTAGCCTGAACTATATTATTGTCACTTATGTTCTGATAGACAACCAACATTTGGATAAGTGAATAAATGACTGTTGTAGTCTACAGAACTCAAAGATATGCAATTTGATGACTTTGGTGTTCACTAGTTTAAAGAGAACTGTTATTTACATGAAGACCTATTCATCCATTAACACCTATAGTACAGAGTTGTGAATTACCCTCAGCTTATGAGTGTTTCTCCTTCATGGACTTCCCTGCTAGGTAGCTGCAAATGTGTGTTCACTCTTCACCACAGATATTGATTACATTAGAGGGAGAGCATGATGTATGTATATATGTATGTATGCATTCACACATATAAATATATATATATATATACACATACATGCATATACATATACATATTATCTATTCATTTATCTATCTATATCTCATGCAGTGAATAGAACATTGGGCCTGGAGTTAAAAAGACTTGGGACTTGAATGTAGAGACTTCTTTCCCTCCAAATACTGCAGGCAGAGATGAGGAGGGAGAATATTATAAACATTGGGGAAACAGAGAAAATGACCAGAACAAAGAAAAAGTGTCTTTGTGGAATAGCAAGAGGACTAATAAATGGATAAAAGTACATATTGGGGAGTAAGGTATAAGAAGACTGGAAAGGTAGGAGAGGAAGATTGTGTTATGAAGGGCTTTGAACATCAAACAGAGAAATTTATATTTTTCCTAGAGGCACCAAGGAGCCACTGGAGTTTATTGCGTGGGTAGGGTGGAGTTGTAACATGATTAAACCTGCTTTTTAAATGGCTGGCTAAAAGATGGATTGGAATGGGAAAGAGACTTGAGGCAGGCAGACCCACCAAGTCAATAATGCCGGCATTAAATGATGAGGGCTTACACCAGAGTGGAGCAGTATTAGAGGAAAGAAGAGGGCATATTGGAGACGCCTTACAAAGATGAGATGGTAGGCTTAGATAATAAACCGGTTAAAGGGGATGAGAGATAGTGCAGGATTGTAGATAACACCTAGGTTACAAGCCTGAGGGACTGCTAAAATGATGTTGCCTTCATTAATATGGAAGATAGGAGGTTTAGGGAGAAAAATAATGAGTTCAGTTTTGGACTTTTGGAATTTAAGATGTCTATTAGAATCCATTCCTATTAAATCAAAGGTTGGTTGAGATCTTTAAAAAATTATTGAGTTAACAAATTCTACTCTTAAAGATTAATTTTGCTTTAAGGAGTAAATAAAAAATATCCTTAGAGAGAGACATTAAGTATATATGTTCATTTGATGGCTTACAACATTTGGTCACTATTGGTTTTTTAGGGATTATAAGTAAATTATCATATATTTACTATTTTATGTGGGATTCCAGAATATAATTATTTTCTTAACTTCTGGTGATATATTTGAAAGACAAAGGGAAGGAAAAGATATTGAGTAAATTTTTAAAGGCCTGATAAACTTTGTTAATTGGATACACACACACACATACACACACACACATTTATGAACGTCTTCCCCATTCTAAACACTTTTTGATGAGAGGGGCATAGTAACTAAGAATTTATTTTGGTTTTGTAGAACTTTGGGGATTTATTAGTACAACTTAAATATATTTTACACAAACTTAGTTTTGATAAATTCTAATTTTAAAGATTTATTTTTGCTTTAAGGTTGAATAAGAGAAAAATATCTGTCATTTTAGAGGTTTCCAACTAATTTATTTCATGAAAGGTTAGTGATTATACATTTTAACAACAGGATAAATTTTAAGCTGTTTTTAAGAAAGGGAAATACTTTTAGCAAAGAATGTTTAAAACAACTTTGTAAAGACTTTTTTGTGTGATTTTTAAATTTTGTTATTAAATTTTATTTCTAAGCTAATTTACAACAATAATTTGATATTGATAACTAGTATGTTCAACTCCACTATAATTAGTGAGACTTTATTGTTTGAGGAAAAAGAATTTTTAGGACCTTAAGTATTCTTTCTGAGTTTCATTCTTAAGTTTCTTATTCCCTTGGACTGTCTTTAAATGAGCACTTTAAGGAAAATATTAGCAGTCAGCAGTTGAATGGAAGCAACATCTGAAATCTAAGATTAGTGAATATCTGTCCCTGGGAATAAGGGACCTTAGGAAATGTTAGACATCCCCATACAAAAAAATCTGTCTACTTGCTTCCATATGCTAGGCTACTTAAAGTATGTCGATTTCAAGGATCAGTTTCGATGCTGTTTATAACCATGTTTCTGCTTCTAAATCTTTCAGCAAATTTCTAGTATCAGGGGAATCAAAAAGTGGAAGTTTGCCATTGTAATTCTGAATCTACTAGTTATTAGAACAATATGAAAGCATCTAAATTCATGTAATAAGCTTCAAGTGAGAAATGCCTTGTTTTGATCTGAATTTGTTGTCATTGCATGGCCTAAGCAAGACTTAAATTAGTGTTTGAATTTGTCATATGTGTAAAATTAAGTTCCTGAAGTAATTCATTTTTCAGAATGCTATAAGAATAATTTAAAAAATGTAAACAAGTTGTGAAACAAAGACATAAATCTATTTAGTGGTGAATTTAAAGTTAGGAAGTTCTTATTTTAAGGAATAGGATTTCTGTAGTCTGTGACAGTAGTGAAGAGTAGTAATATAGGAGCTATCTTGTATCATCTTAATGGGAAATCTAATTTTATTTATATTTCTTACTGGGATTATAAAATGTGTAGAAATACACACAAACTCCTAGAGAGTCATCTTAAAGATAATCTAATTGTTTAAAGGGATTCTGAGAGTAGGAATCTGTTTATGTCCGTTTGAACATGGTTAATAAATGACCATGTTTTACTACAGACTGTTTCATATAATTTGTTTTCTATAAATTTGGGATTATTATACTTATACATCTCTTGTTGTTTATTATTAAGCATCTTAAACAAAATTGTTTGTGTAATAGTAAACTTAAGGATGACAAAAATTTTATTTACCATGAGTCCTAGTTTTATATTTCACATATATATATGTTACTTTTCTATGATGAATCTTTTACTGTTACCCACATGAGATGATGGTCAATACTTCGCTTAAGATATATGATCCTTGAGAGCTGAATCCACCTGAAGCTCTGATTATTGGAATTTGCTATTTGATGTCTTATGGGATTGTTAACTAAGATTATTCTGAGTCTGACTCCAGATATGATCATCAAAGAATGCTACTGAGCTAATGAATCAACAATACCAGTGACTTTATGAGATTTTACATTCATGAACTGCAGGTAGAAATCGCATGAAAAAAAAAAGGTTTCTAGAATAGCCATGGGCTGAAGTAGGATTCTCCTGACTCAAATTCCATATTATGGCATTTTATCTTGAAAAATCCTACCTGGTTCCCTATGCCAGTGGAATAAAAGTTCCAAATGATTCCTTTCCACAAATGATTACTCTTATTCCACCCTACTCTTTGTTTTCAAGATAATCATTCAAATATGTAATTCCACTGGTTTTTGTGAATTCCTGGAGGAATGTCTTCCCAAATTCTTTAAATTGAAATGTTCACACTGGACAATTTTAAATAAATGTTCTTTTATATGAAATTCAAAGGCAAAGATGTATCTAGAAATCATTTGGTCCATATAGTCTTCAGAACTAGTGACCTAGCTATCTGACAATATTTTATCTTTTTTTGGTCAGATGTTGAAGAGAAACTTTGTCATCTATTCAAGGAGAGAAATACTATAAATTGATAATGAATCATCACTCTAGGTCTACAACAGTGATGACATTTTAGACATATGTCTACCCTTCATTTCTCAGGTCAAGAATGGTGTCCTTTTTCAATGTTATTTGTATACTTATCTTTATTTTGGAATAGTATTATATTGTAAATATTCTACATTGTTGTATATAAAATGCTTGTACTAAAAACCAAAGCCTGCTTGACAAGATTAGAAGGGAAGCAATAAACTGGGAAAACATTTTTATATCCAAAGGATCTGATAAAGACCTCTCTTCTAAAATACATAGAGAATTGACTCAAATTTATAATAGTTCAAACCATTCTCCAATTGATAAATGGCCAAAAGATATGAACATTCAATTTTCAGATGAAGAAATTGAAACTATTTGTAGTCACATGAAAAGGTGCTCCAAATCACTATTGATCAGAGAAATGCAAATTTCTGAGATACCACCACACACCTCTCAGATTATTTAAGATGACAGGAAAAGATAATGACGAATGTTGGAGGGGATGTGGAAAACTGGGACACTGACACTTTGTTGGTGGACCTGTGAACAGATCCAGCCATTCTGATGAGTAGTTTGGCACTATGCTCAAAAAGTTATCAAACTGTTTATACCCTTTGACCTAGCAGTGTTTCTACTGGGCTTATATCCCAAAGAGATCTTAAAGGAGGGAAAGGGACCCACATGAGCAAAAATATTTGTGGCAACCCTCTTTGTAGTGGCCAGAAACTGGAAACTCAGTGGATGCCCATCAACTGGAGAATGGCTGAATAAGTTGTGGTACGTGAATGTTATGGAATATTATTGTTCTGTAAGAAACGACCAGCAGGAGGATTTTAGAGAGGCCTGGAGAGACTTACATAAAGTGATGCGAAGTGAAGTGAGTAGAACCAAGAGATCATTGTACACAGCAACAGCAATATTATACAATGATCAATTGTGATAGATGTGGTCACTTCATCAATGAGATAATTCAAATCAGTTCCACTTGTTCAGTGATGAAGAGAGCCATCTATATCAGAGAGAGAACCATGGGAACAGTGTGGAACACAACATAGCATTCACACTCTCTCTGTTGTTATTTGCTTACATTTTTGTTAAGGGACAGGTCAATTCTCCGAGAGTCTCCACAGTTGTGAATCATAACATCTGAAGAGGTTGCAAGGCAGCCTTTGCTGACACAGGTGTTGCAAACTGGGAATGAGATAAATTGGAGGCAAAGGGAAAAGGAGAGAAGTCAGACAATACAACAGCCTCTTAGGTCAGAGAACAGCAATTGCCTCACAGTCTCCTTGTATTATCCTCTCACACGAGGAGATCCATTCTGCAGGTCTGGGTTGGATCTCCAGCAGCCACTGTCAGGTGACTCCTGTATATTCCAATAGCTCCCGTGTATTCCAACACATTTTGTTTTCTTTCTCAATTTTTCTTTTTCTTCCTTCTTGAGTCTGATTTTTCTTGTGCAGCAAGATAACTCTGTAATTATGTATACATATATTGGATTTAACATGTATTTTTAACATATTTAACATGTATTGGAGTACCTGCCAGCTAGGGGAAGGGTAGGGGGAAGGAGGGAAAATCTGAAACAAAAGATTTTGCAAGGGTCAATTTTGGAAAAATTACCCATGCATATGTTTTGTAAATAAAAAGCTTTAATTTAAAAAGAAAAGAATAGAAAAGAAAGAAAACCTGCTTCCTAGCTGTGTTACCCTGGGCAAGTCACTTAATCCCAATTGTCTCAGGAAAGAAGAAAGAAAGGAAGGAAGGAAAGGGGGGGGGGGAGGGAAGGATAACTTCAAGCGTGGCTCAAAGCAATTGGTCATTTATCTAACTTTTACTTAAAACTGATATCAGGATAATGCTACATTTTCTTTTATGTCCCTATTCTCCTTTTATGACACATTTCTATAATCATGTTAGCTGATCATATGAACACAATATTAAATCTTTATCTTATAGGCTAATACTAGAGCACACCCAGGTTACTATAGTAAAATGTAGATGTAAGATATGAGCTATTCAGCCTAGAATTTCATTATTTTCTGTATTCTAAATAACTAATTAATTATTTAGCTTTGACATCTTTTCTTAGTTATATATTTCGGTGTAAGTTAAAATTCTTTAATTTTTCACAATAGTGTGAGGCAAATAATGCAAAGATTTATGAGACCGGGATATGATTTTATTATTTGGTGACTATCATAACTGTCTCAGTTCTGTATTAAGGAAAGGAATATCTACACAATTAGTTATCTTAGAAGAAAAATGGCTTGTGGTTTATCTTGTAAATGCTTTAAAAAGAAATTCACTTTTGTTAGTGATTATTCATTTGAATGTGTTTAGAATTTGGAAATGTTTTTATTATAAATAAACTTCTTCATATATGCTCTTTTAAAATTGATTACTCAATATATTTATATATCCCATCCCAGAACTTTTTGTTACAACAGAAGTTATTCTAGCAGCTTTTAAATGAATTAATTTCTGTGTCATAGTCCATCTTCTTATAAAAAGTTTTTTGTTATTAATTATTTAGTAGAATCTTGTCTTCCTACTGGGGAGGAATAAATAATGACAAGTATAAAAATTGAGTTCTAATTTTCCGTTTGTATCTGTTTCATATGTATGTATGTACATATATATCAATATGACAGTTGACCAACCTAAAATTATAAACTCCCTAGTCTAAAAGGTTCCAAATTTGCTTATCTAGTAAGTTTGCTAACTTTCATTACATGACTTGGTTATTGGTAAGGCAAATATTAAATTATGTTAAGATTAATTTTGCCAGTAATTTTTATCAAAGAAGAGAATTTCTGCAAGTTATCTGAGCCAGAGAAAAACTGTTCCGAGACCTCACCCAAGTAGATGGTGTCCTGAAAACCAAACAGCTATATGAGCTTCTTACCTTTAAGAAGATAATTTTATTTTGCTGTTTACATTTCCCCATTATGCCTTTTATCTGTATGGTTTACTTATTACAGGGGATTGCTTTCTTTGATTTGTCAAAATGTTATCAAAGGGGCTTGCTCTCTTTGATTTTGTCAAAGTTCCCCATTCATTTTTCCCTTTATCCCTTCTCATTTTTTTCCTTCATGAGTCCCATGGCTAGAAATTCTTGATGAAGTGTCAGTAATTCACTGAAGAGTATCTCAAAATCAAATAGAAAAATAAGAACAATGATTATTAATAACCAGCTTTACTATCGATTTAACACTAGAAGAATATGCTTTAAGGAAATAAAAACTTTTCTTTGTTAAACCAATCCTCCTGGCATTTTGTTCTTGAATGACTGGCAGGGGGACGAACTGCATGATATTGAAGGAAATAAAGCTGGTAGATGTTTATGAATGAAGCATTCTACCTAATACCTTTTTCTCTATTGTCATGAAGTTCTTGTAGGATGACATTGGATACTTGAGTCAAGAGACAATTTGATCTCTACTAATCCTAAATGGCAGCATTATCTTATAGGAAGCATGAAATTTATGTTCTTTGTGTTCAAATTGGTTACTATCAAATCATACCATTTACCTGGCAATGGATTGTTATATGTGAGGAGCAGAGTGAAGGTCAGTTTCACTGGATGATATCTATGTGTATGTTGGGGGTGGGAAGAGGTTGTCTAATGAGGCAGAAAGGCAGGTTAGAGCTAATTTGCACAGCAACTTAATAATAATAGTGAGATACTAGATTTGATTAAATAGGGGAATCACATAGTCAAATCTGCAAGTAAGGAGAATTACTTTTAAAGCATTATGCAAGATGGATTGGAATAGTGAGAAATTGGGGAAGGAAGAACAATTATTAGGAGGTTGTTCCAATAATCTAAATGAATAGATAAAGTCCTGATTTAGAGTGGTAGCTGTGTGAATATGAAAATAATAGTAATAATGATTATAGTAATCACAATATCATTGATATATCACTTTAAGGTTTACAAAACACTTTAGATAATCTCACTAGATCTTCACAACTCTTTGGAGTAATTGTTATTGCCCTTATTTTACAAATAAAGACTGAGTCTGATATATCTTAGGTGACTTACCCAGAATCACACAACTAGTAAACCTCTGAGGCAGGACTTGAACTCAATTCTTAAGAGGATATGAGAGATATTGTAAAGGTAACATCTGGCAACTGATTAAATATAGAGTTTAAAAGCGAGGTGTCTAGGGTAATACAGAGATTATAAACCTGAGAAACTGGGAAAATGGTGGGTCTTTCAGTAGAAATAGAGAAGTTTGGAAGAGGTGAGCATCAATGATAAAGAATTCAATTTTAGACATTAGTTTAAATTGTTTCTGGTGCATCCATTTTGAAATGTGCAATTTTCAGCATGGCACAGTGAATAGAGAGCTAGACTTAAAGCCAAGAGACACGGATTCAAGTTCTAGCTCTAATTCATTGACAATATGATCACAGGCAAGTTAGATAACTTGTAAATGCCTTTGACAACTCTAAAACTGTAAGTCGCAGAGAAAGTGCTGCTTTGCTTTAGTCCAGCAAGTTTTTTTCATCCAATTATTGCCCATGCCAATGAAATCACATGTTTATGCCATATTCCCAACTCCATCTTATCCACACAAAATTCTTGATTTGTTGGAAGTGTGAAACATATAAAGGATGGTGGGAAGTCTGTAGAAAGAGCCTTGTATAGTAGGTCCCAAACTTTTCCTCCAATTTCAAACATTATTATATTAGTACTGTGTTGTGAGCTTTTTCTTCTCAAAAAGCAGCCAGGTGATAAAAGTTCAGATCTTTTATTATTATTTCCAATATAGCCCGGTTAGCTTAGAGGCCTATCTCTCTGCTTGGTTCCAAGAGCTCTCTCCAAATGTCTTTAAATCCAAAGGTCTGGTCCTTCAGCCTCTGCCTCTGCTTTCTTCAGCCTCCAGCCAGCTCCAGTCTTCATGTCATTCCGGTGAAATCTCGACTTGTAGCTTCTTCACTCTCCGAAGAACTCTCCGACTGGCCCATTGGCCTATTTATGCTCCTTCCAGAGAGAGGGATTATGGGTAGTTCTACTTAGTACCTTGTTTCAGGTTCTGCCCAAAACATCTTCTTGTAAGATTAGATCAACTCTAATTACTTAGCAGTTAGTAAGGATTCCAACATCTCCCCCTTTCTTTTGTTTTAAAACATAGGGGGTTTCTGAGGGGGTACACATAAATCCATCAATATGGGCCAGAACTTTGTAACAGATATACATGGTATACATAAATCCATCAATATGGGAGGCATTATACATAATTTACATAAGTACATAGCAATATAACACAGGCTAGTAGTAATGTAACAACATGAATCAACCTAAAAATTTACACATGTCCATAAGTCCTAGAAACAGTCCAATAGGATTCCATTGTCCATTAGTTCATGTGCCAGGAATCCAATAGTTCCTGTAAGCCCTGAAGTACTGCAAAAGTCTCATCAACAATTTTTCATCTCAGGGAACCCAATGATTCTTGCTGGTTTTTCAAGAAGTAAAACAGTTTCATCTTGTGTTAGGAAATCCAATGATTCCTGAAGCTTTTAAAAGTCTTTTTAACAGTTTCATAGTCAGCCATCTGATTCTTTTTCCATCTGTGGAAATATAAGCAGATCCTCTTCCCCAAGCAGTTAATCTAATTCCCTTCTATTTACCAAATTTGGGATTTCTCCTCATCATCTGGTAATTACATTGGAGTCGTTTGCATTGGATATTGTCTTGTTGTCTTAAAAGGCCTGTATTCTTCCCAACTGTAATCCTGATTGCTTTTCTGTTGGTTGATGACATCAGAATCCTGAATTTCTAAAGTCTCTCTGGGTGTGACCTCAGCTGCTATCATGCCCCACCTGTCCTTTGATTGATACTTTAGAGCTGGGCCCTGCCTCTCATTCCTCTGGGTCAATATACATTTAGAGGCCCAGTGAAAGCCTCGGTTACATTTTGGACATGGGGTTTTGGGTTTTCTCTCACCCTGTCTTCTCACTCTATCTCCATATCTACAATGAGCTCTCAAATGTCCAACTTTGCCGCACTGAAAACATCGACGAGTTTCTCTAGAATTCCTCTGCCAAGAAGGACCTTGTCTTTCCATGTTCATCATAGTCTGGGCATAATAAGCATTTGTGCCCACTGTGGCACAGCATCTTATGATTTCTTCTAAAGGAGCATTTTTGTCTAGCCCCCATATAATTCTCTTGCAAATCTCATTGGCATTTTCCTTAGCCAAATGTCTAGTCATTATTTCTGTTGCTGCATTGTCTCCAATGGTTCTTATTACAGCTGTTTGTAAACGTCCCACAAAATCTGCAAAAGGTTCATTGGGACCTTGCTCTATTTTTGTGAAAACATTATTTCCATCTTTCTGTCCAGGGAGAGAATTCCAAGCTTTTATTGCAGCCTTAGAAATTTGCTCATACACTGTTATGGGATAATAAATCTGTTCTGAACTCTCTGCATACTGACCTTCACCAGCTAGTTGGTCAAAAGCAACTTGTACAATAGCTCCTGTTTGCCTATTGCGTTGGGCTTGAATCCTACATAATTCATGAAACTCCGAAAGCCACAATAAATTTTGTCCCGGTTCTAGACAAGTTTTCGTTATGGATTTCCAGTCATTTGGGGTTAGGATTTCATAAGACAAATTATCCAGTAACATCTTCACATAAGATGATGTAGCCCCATAAAGAGTGCAACCCTTTTTCAAATCTTTAATTTTTCCCAAATTAAAAGGAGTGTATTTTCTCTCTTTTTGACCTGAGGAGTTGAGCTCTTCAATCACAGGATATGCATTTATAAAATCAGATATATCTTCTCCTTCATTTTTTGCTTTAATTAATGCTTTTTCTAATCTTGTCAAATTCTGCTTTACAGGAGAAGCTGACTGTGTTTCTGTCTCTCTCCCTCCCCCTTGTTCCACCCATGAAGGGTTAATTGTGGGGGGAGGGTCATGAGATGTGGAATCACCTAATTCCTCCTGCTGTGAAGTATCATACTCAGAATTGTAATTAACTCCATTCTCATCTGATTTGTCCTCCTTTTCACCTAGTAAAGTTGGCACTTCCTCCTGTACTTTCCTTTTCATCATTCTATCACTTAAATAACTTCTTATAGCCAATTGTATTACATTATATGTATTAATTATTGAGTTAGGCCCATTTTTATCATAGAATTGACAAAGATCCTCTCCAACCAATTTCCATTCATTTAGATCTAATTCCTTATCAAGAGAGAAACAAGGACATATGTCCTTTACAGTTTGTAAAAGTTCAGTGATTTGCTGTAAACTTATAATTAAACCTTGGCTTTCCATAATTTTGACAATACTCTCTAAACATTTTCCTTGAACAGAAACAGGCTGTTTTCTAAATATCTGTCCCATCTTAGCTGAAATTCTACTTTAACTCTTCTAACAAAATTTCTTTGTTGCACTCACCCTAATTTCTGGGTTGAAGAGTCTTTTCCACTGGATCAGGATCAGAGGCTTTTCCACTTGAATCAGGACCGGAGCTTTTTCACTGAAATCCACTGAGGGGTCTGTTTGTCCCACGTTCAGGGCGCCAAAATGTTGTGAGCTTTTTCTTCTCAAAAAGCAGCCAGGTGATAAAAGTTCAGATCTTTTATTATTTCCAATATAGCCCGGTTAGCTTAGAGGCCTATTTCTCTGCTTGGTTCCAAGAGCTCTCTCCAAATGTCTTTAAATCCAAAGGTCTGGTCCTTCAGCCTCTGCCTCTGCTTTCTTCAGCCTCCAGCCAGCTCCAGTCTTCATGTCATTCCAGTGAAATCTCGACTTGTAGCTTCTTCACTCTCTGAAGAACTCTCCGACTGGCCCATTGGCCTATTTATGCTCCTTCCAGAGAGAGGGATTATGGGTAGTTCTACTTAGTACCTTGTTTCAGGTTCTGCCAAAAACATCTTCTTGTAAGATTAGATCAACTCTAATTACTTAGCAGTTAGTAAGGATTCCAACAGTACTGAAAAGGAATTAGTATGGAAGATTACCTTGACTCAAGAAACTCTTTCAATACTGACAAATGTAGGAAAAGGGAGACCAGAAATATGGCATAGAAAGTTAATCCCAAGGAAACACAATGCAAAGTGGGAGCAGTGAAAATGCTGAAAGCTGTCTCAGATGGCTGAGCTCAAACTTTCCTTTTAGCCATAGAGCATAATGGTGGAAGAGCAGTAGGGGAATACCAATCTTTAAAGTCCAATGAAACTATATTCAAAGTAGAGATCGGCCATATCAAGGTGGTATTTCAAACTTTACGTTTGATTGTGGAATGTAATGGAAATATGGACAGTCTCTGGTTTTAAAGTATAGAGAGAATGGCCTCAAGGCATCATGATGACTGTAGACTGTAGTCTACAAAGGAAAGGGGTGATGGTTGAATAACTCATCCATGCTAGGGTCTATTTTCTTTCTTAAAGTTTATAACAGTATCATAAGCTTTGGGAACAGTGTTGACTACAACTAAACAATGATGTATATACAGCATAAACTTCAGGATCAAAGTTGATCAGTTGCTCTGCAACTCTACAGCAGAAGAGATATGAGTTAATACTTCTTAAATATACATTGGGCTATATGTGTATCCTACATATATGCCTCTCCACTTGTGGACACTGGATTTTTACTCTTCCTACTAATGTGTGTTTGTATGCCCCAGATTAACTGAAAAGATGTTATATTACTGTTTTTCTTATGGTGCCATAATGATGAATAATTATCTTGAGCTACTGTGTTTTCCCGATAATAAGACACTGTCTTATTATTTTTTTGGACAGAAAAAACCCATCAGAGGGCTTATTTTCAGGGGAGGGCTTATTTTAATGAACATTGACAGCAATTTTAATAAACAGGTAAATGTGAACAAAAAAAAGTACCTTTATTCAATAATGATCATGTCATCTTCTTCAACAACATTGTCATAAGCGTCCATACCTTGAATTCCGTCCTGGATGTCTTGCACCTCTATTTCCTTCAGAAGAAGTGGACCTCTAAAGAATGATTGGGTGAAACAGCAAATCATAGACATAATTAATAACTTCACCCAAGAAAACGATAATAATGAGACATCATACCAAAATGTATGGGATGCAGCCAAAGCGGTAATAAGGGGAAATTTCATATCTCTAGAGGCCTATTTGTATAAAATAGAGAAAGAGAAGGTCAATGAATTGGGTTTGCAACTAAAAATGCTAGAAAAGGAACAAATTAAAAACCCCCAGTCAAACACTAAACTTGAAATTCTAAAAATAAAAGGTGAGATCAATAAAATTGAAAGTAAAAAAACTATTGAATTGATTAACAAAACTAAGAGTTGGTTCTATGAAAAAACCAACAAAATAGACAAACCCTTAGTAAATCTGATTAAAAAAAGGAAAGAGGAAAATCAAATTGTTAGTCTTAAAAATGAAAAGGGAGAACTCACCACTAACGAAGAAGAAATTAGAGCAATAATTAGGAGTTACTTTGCCCAACTTTATGCCAATAAATTCGACAACTTAAATGAAATAGAAAAATACCTCCAAAAATATAGCTTGCCCAAACTAACAGAGGAAGAAGTAAATATCCTAAACAGTCCCATCTCAGAAAAAGAAATAGAACAAACTATCAATCAACTCCCTAAGAAAAAATCCCCAGGACCAGATGGATTTACATGTGAATTCTACCAAACATTTAAAGAACAATTAACTCCAATGTTATATAAACTATTTGAAAAAATAGGGATTGAAGGAATCCTACCAAATTCCTTTTATGACACAGACATGGTACTGATACCTAAACCAGGTAGGTTGAAAACAGAGAAAGAAAATTATAGACCAATCTCCCTAATGAATATTGATGCTAAAATCTTAAATAAAATATTAGCAAAAAGATTACAGAAAATCGTCACCAGGATAATACACTATGACCAAGTAGGATTTATACCAGGAATGCAAGGCTGGTTCAATATTAGGAAAACTATTAGCATAATTGACTATATCAATAACCAAACAAACAAAAACCATATGATCATCTCAATAGATGCAGAAAAAGCATTTGATAAAATCCAACATCCATTCCTAATAACAACACTTGAGAGCATAGGAATAAATGGACTTTTCCTTAAAATAGTCAGGAGCATATATTTAAAACCATCAGTAAGCATCATATGCAATGGGGAAAAACTGGAACCTTTCCCAGTAAGATCTGGAGTGAAGCAAGGTTGCCCACTATCACCATTATTATTTAATATCGTATTAGAAACACTAGCCTCAGCAATAAGAGTCGAGAAAGATATTAAAGGAATTAGAGTAGGCAATGAGGAAACCAAACTATCACTCTTTGCAGATGATATGATGGTATACCTAGAGAACCCCAGAGATTCTACTAAAAAGCTATTGGAAATAATTCATAATTTTAGCAAAGTAGCTGGCTACAAAATAAATCCCCATAAATCCTCAGCATTTTTATACATCACCAACAAAACCCAACAGCAAGAGATACAAAGAGAAATTCCATTCAGAATAACTGTTGATACCATAAAATATTTGGGAATCTATCTACCAAAGGAAAGTCAGGAATTATATGAGCAAAATTATAAAAAAGTCTCCACACAAATAAAGTCAGACTTAAATAATTGGAAAAATATTAAGTGCTCTTGGATCGGCCGAGCGAACATAATAAAGATGACAATACTCCCTAAACTAATTTACTTATTTAGTGCTATACCAATCAGACTTCCAAGAAAATATTTTATTGATCTAGAAAAAATAACAACAAAATTCATATGGAACAATAAAAAGTCGAGAATCTCAAGGGAATTAATGAAAAAAAAATCAAATGAAGGTGGCCTAGCTGTACCTGATCTAAAATTATATTATAAGGCAGCAGTCACCAAAACCATTTGGTATTGGCTAAGAAATAGATTAGTGGATCAGTGGAAAAGGCTAGGTTCACAAGACAGAATAGTCAATTATAGCAATCTAGTGTTTGACAAACCCAAAGCCCCTAACTTCTGGGAAAAGAATTCATTATTTGATAAAAACTGCTGGGATAATTGGAAATTAGTATGGCAGAAATTAGGCATGGACCCACACTTAACACCATATACCAAGATAAGATCAAAATGGGTCTATGACCTAGGCATAAAGAACGAGATTATAAATAAATTAGAGGAACATAGAATAGGTTATCTCTCAGACTTGTGGAGGAGAAAGAAATTTGTGACCAAAGATGAACTAGAGACCATTATTGATCACAAAATAGAAAATTTCGATTACATCAAATTAAAAAGCCTTTGTACAAACAAAACTAATGCAAACAAGATTAGAAGGGAAGCAACAAACTGGGAAAACATTTTCACAGTTAAAGGTTCTGATAAAGGCCTCATTTCCAAAATATATAGAGAACTGACTCAAATTTATAAGAAATCAAGCCATTCTCCAATTGATAAATGGTCAAAGGATATGAACAGACAATTTTCAGAGGATGAAATTGAAACTATTACCACTCATATGAAAGAGTGTTCCAAATCATTATTGATCAGAGAAATGCAAATTAAGACAACTCTGAGATACCACTACACACCTGTCAGATTGGCTAAGATGACAGGAAAAAATAATGATGAATGTTGGAGGGGATGCAGGAAAACTGGGACACTAATGCATTGTTGGTGGAGTTGTGAACGAATCCAACCATTCTGGAGAGCAATCTGGAATTATGCCCAAAAAATTATCAAATTGTGCATACCCTTTGATCCAGCAGTGTTTCTATTGGGCTTATATCCCAAAGAAATACTAAAGAAGGGAAAGGGACCTGTATGTGCCAAAATGTTTGTAGCAGCCCTGTTTGTAGTGGCTAGAAGCTGGAAAATGAATGGATGCCCATCAATTGGAGAATGGCTGGGTAAATTGTGGTATATGAATGTTATGGGATATTATTGTTCTGTAAGAAATGACCAGCAGGATGAATACAGAGAGGACTGGCGAGACTTACATGAACTGATGCTAAGTGAAATGAGCAGAACCAGGAGATCATTATACACTTCGACAACGATATTGTATGAGGACATATTTTGATGGAAGTGGATTTCTTTGACAAAGAGACCTGAGTTTCAATTGATAAATGACGGACAAAAGCAGCTACACCCAAAGAAAGAACACTGGGAAACGAATGTGAACTATCTGCATTTTTGTTTTTCTTCCCGGGTTATTTATACCTTCTGAATCCAATTCTCCCTATGCAACAAGAGAACTGTTCGGTTCTGCAAACATATATTGTATCTAGGATATACTGCAACATATCCAACATATAAAGGACTGCTTGCCATCCAGGGGAGGGGGTGGAGGGAGGGAGGGAAAAAAAAATTGGAACAGAAACGAGTGTCAATATAAAGTAATTATTAAATAAAAATTAAAAAAAAAAAAAAAAAGAAGTGGACCCAATCTGTCATGTCCAGCAATATAGCTCTCTTTAAATGAACTTGTCTTGTCCAGGTAACCTGCTCGTAGTGCCTTGGCGACACAGCTGTCAGTAATTTTATCCCATGACTTCTTCACCCAAGTCCCGACTTCTTGCAGACAGGGCTTCACAAAGTTTCCACACTGATTTCTTTCCATTCTATTTTCAATGTAGTCATGGACTTCCATGTGCAAATGGTCCTTGAATGGCTTGTTTATTGCAATATCAAGGGTCTGGAGATAGGCAGTCATTCTTGCAGGAATCATTACTTGATCTATTCTTCTCTCTGCAAGGAAGTTCTTCATTTCTTTAGCATGGTGAGTGCTGGCTGAATTCTTCTTTTATCCTCCATCATGCCCCCTGAGTTCTTCTTTTATCCTCCATCATGACCCCTCACTCCCGCTTACATACCAAGTTTTTATGTTGTCCTGCCTCAGCTCTCCTCCGTGGCACTGCTCTCAATGGCGCCAGCAAGCAAATCACTGGGGAAGAACAGAATGACGCGCACACTGCTGCAGCTCTGATTGGATACAGCTTGGAGCGCGGCGTGCGTTTCACCCGGGGGGGGGGATGGGGGAGACGGGAGGGGGGAGAAACGGTGCATACAGAGGGTATCGTAATGTAGCATGTAGCGCAGGGGATCATCTTCACTACAGTAGCAATCTCAATAGGGCTTATTATCGGGGGAGGGCTTATTTTAGAGGAATCTTATACAGTAAGGGGAGGGCTTATTTTCGGGATAGGTCTCATTATCGGGGAAACACGGTAGTTGTATTCTTTGCCTATCTACAATAGAAGTAAAAGCTTGGGTGGAGGCTTGCGAAACATACTTCTAGGAACAGTATATCTTGAATCTGAGAAAAATCACCCAACATATGAATGTGATTTGGGGATGGGTTTGGGCCAGAAGAAGTCTTTATACAGCTACATCCATATGGCTCTCTCTGTCATTTCTATATATCACAAATTTGTGCCAATAGGACTGAAGATTCAAAGGAAATACATGATTATATCTATTGCTATTATTGACGAATAATTTATTTTATAGGCATAGATATACATATACACAAATATATATATGTATGTATGTAGTTCATATTCATGTATGTATGCATTTGTGAATAAGACACACACATATAGTGCTTCTGCTTTACTCCTCCACAACCACTCATATTTGCAGATTGGATACTTTATTAGATCTCTACCTCAGGTTTAAAGTATTCTGTAGGGTCTATCCTCCTAGAACTACCTCATGAAGATTATTTAAATACTGTTTTGTCATATGATTGCTTGCAACAGTTTCTGATAATCCTTTTTATTTCTTCTCTCCTCATTGTGCTAACACATTATTTGTTTTTGTTAATTTGACTTTCCTATTTTCTTGAAAGAAAACATAGCTGATAATTATTTCTTAGTCTTTCTTTAAAAATACTCAAAAAGTTCAGTAATATCTATGTATTGTTTTCCTTTTAAATTGCATTTTTTTTCCTCTAATTTTCATGGTTTTTTGGGGGGAGTGTTCTTGTCTCCGAATTCATTTGTATACTTTCCAGTTTTTTTTAATTGCATGATAAATCCATTAATCCTCTTTTTTTTTTTCAATTGTGTCAACAACTTTTGAGTGATCTAAATTTCCTTTCAAGACAATTTTAGCTGTGTTTTATGAAAGTTAACCTCTGAGTTACTAGAATCTAGAAAAACATAAGCTAATAGAGAGTGAATAATTTCCTTTTTGTCTTTTTAAAAGCAGCATTTATTATAGTGCCTTACCTATAGTAGCCAAATCATAAAAATTTGTTGAATTGAATTATCATTGCCTTAATAGTTATTTACTATTTGTACTTAAAAAAAAATCCTATTCAGGGATGTTCCCTTTAATTTTCTTTAATTAATGACAATTTTTGTTGTTTTAGGGCCTATAAAGGATTGTTTAATAGTTATGACTTTTTATAATTATAATTTTTTATGTCCTAGCAAATATTTATTATAGCATAAGATTTATTTACTAAAATATTAAATCTGAGTGTGGATGTTAGAGACAGAATACTAGTCCAAGTCTAAGAGTAGTCTATCTTAATTGTATGACCATGGAGAAATCACTTAACCTCTCTGAACCTCCGATGAGGTTGCTATACTTAAATGTAATACTTTAAAAGGCTATCACAGAGAAAACACTTTGTAAACCTTAATATCAATGATTATTATTGCATTATAAAATTAAAGTCTTAGATTTTTATTTTAAATATAAGTTGTAGAAAATTTGTTTCAAAATAATTTCTTTTTGAAGCACCCCATTTCTATATCTATTTAGTACAACTAAAATCAACTAAATTGAAAGTTTTCCTCTACTAAGTAATAAATGTCCTGAGT
Organism: Antechinus flavipes; assembly: GCF_016432865.1. NCBI lineage: Eukaryota > Metazoa > Chordata > Mammalia > Dasyuromorphia > Dasyuridae > Antechinus > Antechinus flavipes. Next base: position 189,014,106 of record NC_067398.1, read on the forward strand.
TTTTTCATTGAATGAAAAAACTTTAATACTTGAGAAGAATACACTTTTAAAAAATTCCAACAAAGTTCTAGATTGCTCTTTGGCTCTTAGGAGATCATCTATCTCTATAAGATAGGATTTCCCTAAGGGTAAGTTTCTCTTTTTTGTAGATAATGTAGTGAATGCCATTCATAACACAATATTATCAAGCTTAAATTAAAGGTTCTTAATTATTGAGATGTGTATTTAGGCCTGCCCAGAATATAATCTGCTATGATATTGAATTCAATATAAGACAGGTTTATTTTGTATCTGCTCTAAATTCTTATTATCATTCTCACCTATATGATAATACAGTTTTGAACTGTAAAATATTCTTGAGATCACCTGGTCTAGTACTTTGACTTTATAGATGAGGAAAATTAAAGGGAAGATAATTAAGTCACTTGTCCAAGGTCACCTAACTAATTAGAACATAGCTAAGAATCAGCTGTTAATAGGGTGGGAATGATCAAAGCTTTGCCCTGGAAGCTTAATTTAACTCAAAGCATTTCTGTTCTTTAGCAATGTAGACAGAACAGAGTTTAGTACCTAGTTAGCAAGATAAAATATTTAAAATAAGGAACTACCAGATGACCCCTTGTCAGCTATATCCCAGGATGACTTAGCAAACATGACTCTTGGTGTCCCATGGTTTAAATGTAAAGGTTATTTTCATTTTCCCTAGTCTTAGTTTGGGCTGCCCCAGATATAAAAACTTTTAGTTATGGCTCTGTTAAGAATAGAACTCAGGTCTTCTGACTTTTAGTTTACTATTTTTTATTACTATTTCAGTCTGCCTGTAATGTAAGATGATACTAATATTAAATTTAAAGGGACCTTCCCTATAAAGTGGTTCTAGAGATGGATAGCATGGTAATAAGATTTTTTTAAATTAAAGCATTTTGTTTACAAAACATATGCATGGATAATTTTTCAACATTGTGCCTTGCAAAATCTTCTGTTCTAAATTATCCCCTCCTTCCCCCCATCCTCTCCCCTAGATGGCAGATAGTCTAATATATGTTAAATATGTTATATCCAATACATGTGTACATATTTATACAGTTATCTTGCTGCACAAGAAAAATTAGATCATGAAAAAAAAAAACTGGGAAAGAAAACAAAATGCAAGCAAACAACTACAGAAAGAGTGAGAATGCTATGTTGTGATCCACATTCAATTCCCACAGTCCTCTCTCTGGGCTCTCTTCATCACTGAATAATTGGAATTGGTTTGAATCATCTCATTGTTGAGGAGAGCCACGTCATGGTAATAAGATTTCAGCAAACTTCAGGTGCTCCATTAAAAAATATTGATTTATTATTTTCATCACTTACACTTCTCACTATTTCCACCTCTTTCCAGAGAAATATACCTTGTAATAGAGTATTTAAGAAGAAGAATTAAGAAAATATTCAGCAAAACTATCAAAAAAGTCTAATGCCATATGTAGTATTACATACCCACAGAATTCTCTCTCTGCAGATAAATGAGAAGAGCTCTCTTTGTCTTTTTGTTTCTCTGTGTCTCTGTCTCTGTCTTTCTCTGTGTTTCAACGTGTGGGTGTGTGTGAGGGAGGGTATGATCATTAGCTCTGATTCTTTTATTTTCTGTTTGCTTCACTTTATATCATTCTCTCCATGCTTCTCTGTCTTCAGTATATGTATAAGTAATGGGGAAGGAGGGAGGATTCCACATGGGAAAGAAGCTGGGAACATGCATCTGAAATGGTGCACTGACATATAATGAAAGTGTCTTGGGGAGATTTGGAGAACATGTTGACATTTTGTGATTGATTCTGCTAATCATATAATGAAGAGGAAACTTTTTGATTGGCTGCATAGCCAGAACTGGGTGCATTCAAAAAGTTACTAATCACCAAGGACAGTGTTGATATGAGTTCTTTCTTCCTTGCTGCCTTTGGAAGAGGAGGACTGAAAGTCTTTAGGTGAGGAACAGGCCTGTAGTCTTCTTGATCAGAGCCAGTATACAATTGAGAGTGTATATCCCTACTATTACTTATGTTGCTATCCTTCCTTCCTCCTTCACTCCCTCCCTCCCTTCTTTTCTTCCTTCCTTCTTTCTTTCCTTCCTTTCTTTCTTCTGAAATTGGGGTTAGGTAACTTGCCCAGGGTCACACAGCTAAGAAGTATTAAGGCCTGAGGTCGAATTTGAACTCAGATCCTTCAAACTTCAAGGCTGGTGCTCTATTCACTGTGCCTTCTAGCCACCCCTCATTCTTTCTAAATGGAAGAGTTCTTAATAAATAAAACTAAGAGTTGATTTTATGAAAAAAAACAATAAACTAGATAAGCCTTTGGTAAATCTGATTAGAAAAAGGAAAAAGGAAAATCAAAGTAGTAGTCTTAAAAATGAAAAGGGAGGACTTTCTACCATTGAAGAGGAAATTAGAGAAATAATAAGGAGTTACTTTGCCCAACTTTATGCCAATAAATTTGATAACCTAAGTGAAATGGATGACTACCTCCAAAAATATAGGCTTCCCAGATTAACAGAGGAGGAAGAAAATTGCTTAAATAGTCCCATTTCAGAAAAAGAAATAGAACAAGCTATTAATCAACTCCCTAAGAAAAAATCCCCAGGACCACATGGATTTACATGTGAATTCTGCCAAACTTTAAAGAATAATTAGCCCCAATGCTATATAAAGTATTTGAAAAAATAGGGAATGAAGGAGTCCTACCAAATTCCTTTTATGACACAGACATGGTACTGATACCTAAACCAGGTAGGTTGAAAATAGAGAAAGAAAATTATAGACCAATCTCTCTAATGAATATTGATGCTAAAATCTTAAATAAGATATTAGCAAAAAGACTACAGAAAATCATCCCCAGGATAATACACCATGATCGAGTAGGATTTATACCAGGAGTGCAGGGCTGGTTCAATATTAGGAAAACTATCAGTATAATTGGCCATATTAATACTCAAATTAATAAAAGCCATATGATCATTTCAATAGATGCAGAAAAAGCAGTTGATAAAATCCAACTTCCATTCCTATTAAAAACACTTGAGAGTATAGGAATAAATGGACTTTTCCTTAAAATAATCAGTAGCATCTATTTAAAACCATCAATAAACATCATATGTAATGGGGACAATCTGCAACCATTCCCAATAAGATCAAGAGTGAAACAAGGTTGCCCACTATCACCATTGCTATTCAATATTGTATTAGAAATGCTAGCTGTGGCAATAAGAGGTGAGAAAGAGATTAAAGGAATTAGAATAAGTAATGAGGAAGTCAAATTATCACTCTTTGCTGATGATATGATAGTATACTTACAGAACCCCATTCTACTAAAAAGTTATTAGAAATAATCCACACCTTTAGCAAAGTTGCAGGATACAAAATAAACCCACATAAGTCATCAGCATTCTTATATATCACTAATAAAATCCAATAGAGTTACAAAGAGAAATTCCATTTAAATGGAAGAGTTCTAGGACCAGGGTCCATGCTAAGTTTAGCAGCCAGCCAGTCCAGCACTGATGCTCCAAAAAATCACCTAAGGACATAGCTCAAGAGTCTGAGACACAGACTCATCTATCAGTTTTGCCACATTTTGACATAAATTTGATGGGGTGAATGCTATGCAGAAACTAAGTTAAGTGAAAGTGCTCTTTCCTTAGAGACTGAGGGAGAATGTGCTTCTCAGGCTGTTGGTTGGAATGTTTATGTAGTTATCTCTTTCACATTGGGAAGGGGGGAAAGGATGGGGAGGTAGAGACAAGGAGTTCCTGTAACCTGGAAAATCAGTATGAAATTTTTTGCCCTCTCTTTATACCAAAGAAGTCTGGTTTTTTTTTCCTTTTTCTTTTATGGGGCATTTACAGAATCTTATTATAAAATTTGGGTTAAATATTAGTCATAGACTATATTATATAATACTGTAAATATATTTTATGCATTTCTGAATTTACAATTTTTTTCTGTGCCATCTGCTGACCTTTGCGGGTAGCTTTTGCAAAACTCCCCAAAAATCCCATTTAATTTCTTATGCTAACCCATAATATAGTGAAACCACAATGGGGAAAATCACGATGTGGAAAAGATAACTATACTTTATACAATATCCTTCTATAAAAGCTAATTGATATTAGTGGGCTAAATGAAACTATGGAGAAAGGCACTAATCACTTCTGGTGAAATGTGAGGATCCTATTGGAATGGGAACTTAGAGAGTGATATTCCTCATCCCCTCAGTGGTACCCCCAAAACCTAAAGGAAAAATGTAGCTGGTCTCTTGGGAGACAATTTGTACAGAAATAATTGCTATTTATCGGGGACCAGAGCTATTGCTATATATAGTTTCTAAATGCACAGTAATGCTGTAAAGTATTTTTTCCTAAGAATATTTTTCTTTATTCTCCCCTCTCTTCCTCACCGAAATCAATGGTTGGCTGTGTTTATGGCTTTTAAAAGAGATATAACAGAAGATAGTCTAAAAACTGTGTTATTCTTAACATTTGGCTCTCATCATCGCTGTAAAAATCATAAAGTATTTGAATAGAAAAGTCTGTTTAAAAATTTTCTCTTTTATTGATGTCTTCAGTTACCAAAAGAGTGTTGGGTCAGTTAACAAAAGATTGAAATTTTATGTTAAATTAGTTTAAGTAGCAAAATAGTTTCAGAATGTGAAGTGATTTTGAAGACACAGTTTATTCACTTTATCTTATCCATAAGAAAGTGATCTACAAAGAAATGAAGGGAGTTTATTAATATAACAGACAATAAGCATCACAGTTCTTGTAATTCCTTTGAGTCAAAGCCCAATACTCTCTTACACTTTACCACAGGGCCTTCCATTCAAATTATTCTGAGTTGATCTCTTCTGTTTTCATCAAACATATGAAATAGTTTCATTTAAAAAGAAATGTTATGATGTTACAAGTTATGGAGAAATATGTTTTGCTTTCTTTAGGAAATGTAAGATGATACTAATATTCTTATAAATGACTAATTGGTCTTAAATACTTGGTGGCCTTGACTATATGAAATAAGAAGCAAGTTAAAAAATTTGTGACACTGAGGATGAATTAGAAGTCTGTTATGGGCCAGAACTCTGAAACAAGTATTCTTACAAGATGTTAAATCAGTGGAATTGATGAGACAATGGTTATCTAATTTAGCATAGTGATTAATAGTTCTCTAAGTTCAATGTGATTGATTTAATCTTGCAACAAATAATAGTTTCCTAGTGATATAATGATTGGTTTATACTCAGTGTAGAGCGTATAAGCTGGGACTCAAAGCCAGAAACAGACTCAGAAGGGCTCGGAGAAAGACTCAGAAGGGCCAGACACAGACTAGGAAGGGACCCAGAGACACATTCATTCCATCGTCCACCTTAGTGTTGGCTGGAGGCTGAAGCATAAGCCCTCAGACTCAGAGAGATTCATTCCATCTTCATCAGCCTCGTGGTGGCTGACTTATCCACTTCCCCCACTGAGACCAAGGCTGGTCTGAAAGGCTATCAAAAAAGCTAGCTGGGCCCCAGGCAAGGAGGCAATAAAGGATTTGGACTTTAACACCTGGCTACTGGTGGTGATTACTCAACTGAAAGGAAAGCTGCTCCAAAGACCTGCAGAAAACCAACCAAGAACATTACAGAAGTTATAATTAACTATTCTTGTAGAACTACAAGGTGTGCTTTATGTCCATTATGAGTTTGAAGGAAAAGTTACATTTTCATATTTTGCAACAAATTTACAACTTATAAAAAGATGAATTATAAAATTGTATTTAAAGCATTTATTCCCTTAACTGGAATATTACACATAAGCACTGTTTTCTCTTAATATCAGTGTAAACAGAAAATGGTGACTTCCTTTATTGATAGGCATATAATTTATATGACTAGAATTTTTATAAAATGAAAATGTTATTTTCTGATTGCATTTCAATTAAACAAATAGAATTTAATTATCTTATTTTGGTTGGGATCTTAATTTGCTTCCGTGATTAAAATGTAATATTATTGAAATAAGGCAATCTTTGATAAACCAAAGTAGAAATAAGAAGGAATTAAAATTTATTGTTATATAGCAGTAGTTTTAAAAATAATTCTTCATTTTGACTTCTGCTCTTTCTGGTCCATAAATTCACACTTAGATGTATCCGAATATTTGAAGATAGGCAAAAAGAGAAGAAAAAGAAATTGGGTGTGACTTTTAAGGTGTTAATGTGAGAAAAAGCTCTAAAGTGTTGTAAAGGTATAAAAAAGTAATTTAAAAAGGAATAAAAATAAAGATGTAAGAAAAGGATAAATGTAATATTCTTGGTTCGGTTTTCTGGGGGTCTCTGGAGCAGCCTTCATTTCCGTTCAGTAACCATCACAAGAGTAGCCAGGGGTTAAAGTGCAAATCCTTTATTATCTCTTTCAAAGTCTTGTCTCTTTTCCTGGGGCCCAGTTAGCATTCTTAAAGGCCTTCTTGAGTCTTGGTTTCCCTGGAGAAATTAAGGAAGAGAGCCTGCCACCATGGTGGTGTGAGATGAGATGAATGAATCTGAGTCCAAGGGCTTGTGCTTCAGCCTCCAGTCTGCTTGTCTTCTCTAACTCTGAATCCAAGCTCTCTCAGTCCCCCAGGAGAGTCACCAGGAGACTGACTGAAGGTGGAAATGAAATCTCTCTCCTTGGCTCTGAGAGCTTGGCTTATATGTTCTACACTGAGAATAAATCAATCATTATATCACTAGAAAACCATTATTTGTTGTAAGGTTAAATCAATCATACTGAATTTAGAGAACTATTAAACATCGTGCCTAACTAGATAACCATTGTCTCATCAATTCCACTTAGTTAACACCTTGTAAGAATCCTTGTTTCAAGTTCAAAGTTCTGGCCCATAATAGATAAAAACTTCCAGTAAGAATGGAGAGCATTTAGAATTTTGCAGTGACTTTCATTGATCGTCAAATGGTTATAATTTCCATTTCCTACTCTCAAAACCTCAGATTACTTCTTATTCCCTATCTCTTATCCCAAGTTTCTGGCAAGAAGCATATCTTTTTTCCCTTTCAATGTTAAGTAATCTACCTTTCCTTTAAGCTATATTATTTTATATTTATCCTCTTCCCCTCATTCAACCAATATATTTACAAAAATTCTGGTTACTCATTGCCTTTACTTTATTTTAAACACAGATTTACTGGGTTGACCAAACTAGGATAGCCAAACTTCATAGTTTCTAAATCAAAATGGAAAGTAATCCAGACAATAAGGAAGATATCAAAAGTCAAGAAAGTCAAGATCATACCAGCATAACAGGGAGCTCTGAATTCTCAACTTCATGTTCTGCCTAATGTAATTCCCCCAAATAGATGTTTAGTGAATTTTTTTTTAATATGTGTAATGGAGAGCTCTACTTTCTACTTTGGGTACCTGAGTTATTCTATAATTGTTTTATATCTGTTTTTTCTGTGGCAGTAAGGTGCCTTTTGCATGTCCTCTGAACCAAAAGTGAGTGTGCAAAAGACTCCAATAACAGTCTCAAATTCTTTCTTCTTTTGGGTAAGTTCAAATGAACTGCTCTGGTCATATAGCCCTTTTTGCTTTTAGCCCTTTGCTTATCTAGAAACACCATGAGCACATGGCCTTTTAAGTAAGCCTGTGTCTGAAATGAAGCAGCCTCCTATTTGTGTTTTCTTTCCTTTAGTACAGGTCTTGTGATATCTCAAAAGATCAGAAGTCCAGTTTGCCAGCAATCTTTAGATTGTCGGATTGACTAATGTGGGTGAAGTGCCTGAGGAGTGACTCTAAACCAGCAGTGATTCCACTGCCTTTCAATAGGGCAATAATTCATCAATCAAAAGACTATATCATATTTGGAAGTGAATTTAATGGGACAAATATTTTGTAGCAGACATTTTAGTCTAAATCCATTAATTATCTTTAAGAATAAAGCTATTATAAATTTTAGGGGTGTTTTGATGGAACTTCTACTCTTGCTATATCTTCTCAATTAATGCCTCATAAGATGTCATTTCAGTAGACATTACTTTAGTAAAATAACTTAATTGTTATTAATTGATTAGATTTATGGTAGAACAGTAATGAAATTATAGATTGTATTGCAGATACTTGATGACTGATATTAGGAGGGAAAACACAGAGAAATGAACTCAAGCTAATAGCATTAGAAAAATCCTCAGTGGTACCCCAAAAATAAGTTATACCTATTCCAACTTGTCAGTGGAAATGTGAATTGGTATAAAGATCTCCAAAGCCTATTTATAACATTATAGAACAAATTCAAGAAAGGAGAGTTGTGATACAGTGTGCCACAAAGCAAAAATAAACAAAACAAAACAAAACAAACTACAACTAACAATACAGGGAAAAGAACTGATTTTTCATAGAATTCATGACTTCTAAGCATTCCTATGAGAAAATCACATCTTGTTAGAATCTTTGAAAAGCACACCAGACCCTGAAAAGTTTGAGTTTGAGCACTCTAAACGAGCTAAATGATGATCAAAGATTTATATCTCTTTTTAAAAAAGTAATGTTTATTTTTTTTTATTCCTGACTTATCAAATGACAGTTAACACAAATATTTCCACATGCAAAGAAAACGAGGATTCTATGAACTGTAAATATCTATTAAAAAAAGCTTACATTTAAAAATTGAATATAATAAATTTAACATTTAGTCTTAAAGATGTAATATTTTGTTTCTTCAAACATAGTTTTACTCATTGTGTATTAAAATGTTATAATGACCCTTTCTTCTTCTTCTTTAATATCAGTGTTACTTTTCTCTAATCTTTTCCCAGCCCTTATATCTTACCTAGCATTTTATTTTAGTTTAGTTATTAAATTTTATTTTTAATTTATGGGATAAAACAAGCATTTCCATGATATAGTATGATAAAAAGATGATTGCACATGAAATTGTAAATTTTTTACGCACAACTTGCTATTCCTTTCACATATATAACAAAATTATCATGTGAATTGTTTGCTTTTTCTTCCCTCCCCTTCCCCCATGCTAGAGATGGCTACATTAGCCACAAATAGGTATATATGTGTAAAATTATTCTATGCAAACTTTTATTTATCAATTCTTTCCTTGGTTGTGGATAAGGTCTTTTTTCCTATGTCTATAGTTCATTTGGGTATTTATAACTTATGTCATCAGAGTTCTTAAAACAACATTGCTATTACTGTATACAATGTTCTATTGGTTCTGCTCATTTTTCTCTTCATTATTTCCTTCAAGTTTTTCCATGTTATTGTAAAAATCACTGAGCTCATCATTTCTTATAGCACAGTAGGATTCCATCCCAACCATATCCCACAACTTGTTCAATCATTCCCCAACTGAAAGGCATTCCTGCAATTTCTAGTTCTTTGCCACCAAGAAAAGAGAGCTTTTATAAATATCTTAGAACATATAGGTTCTTTTCCTTTTTTCCCCAATCATCTTTGGAAATAGGTCAAGTAGTAGACCTATTTCTGAGTCTGGGTCAAAGGTTATAAATAGTTTTAAAACTGGGCATAATTCCAAATAGTTCTCCAAAATGGTTGGGATTGGGACAGCTAGATGGCACTGTGAATAAAGCACCACCCCTGAAATCAGAAGGACTTGAATTCAAATCTATCCTCAGACACTTAACACTTTACTAGACATGTAATCTGGGCAAGTCACAACCCCAATTCCTTTATGTCCCTCTCAAAAAAGAAATGGTTAGACCAACAACAATGAATTAGCGTCCCATAACTAGTGGGGATAGTGATTACATAGAAATAGTATCTATATAACTCTCCAACATTTGTCACTTTCTCCTTTCATTTTAACCAATCTGGTAGGTGTAAAATGATACCACAAGGTTGTTTACATTTCTCTAATCAATGATGATTTAGAGGATTTTTTAACAAGTCTATATATTGTTTTTATTTCTTCACTGGAAAACTGTTCATATCCTTTGACTATCAATTGAGGAATGATATATTTTTATAGATTTGGCAAAGTTCATTATAGATTTTAGATATGCAACCTTATATGATAAATTGTCTATAAAATTTCCCTCCAATTTTCTGCTTCTCTTCTGATCTTGGTGACATTTGTTTTATTTGCACAAAAACTGTTAAATTTAAGGTAATCTAAATTATCCATTTTACATCTAATTTTCCTCTCTCTCTTGTTTATTCCTAAGTCTGATAAGTATTATATTTCTGTTCAGAAATGTCTAAGAAGACTCAGCTAATGCTGAGTGAAATGAGTAGAACCAGGAGAATATTGTACACAGTGACAGCAAGATTATATGATGATCAACTGTGATAGATGTAGCTGTTTTCAGCAATTCATTGATCCAAGACAATTTCAATAGAGTTGTGATAGAAAATGCCATCCATATTCGAAGAAAGAACTATGGATACTGAATGCTAATTGAAGCATACTATTTTCATCTGTTTTATTTGTTTGTTTTTTCTTTTTTGTTTTTCACTTTTGTTCTTGTTTTTTCCCCTCATAACATGACTGGTATGGAAATATGTGTATATATTATCTGTATTAGATTGTTTACTGTCTTTGGGAGGGAGAAAAGATTTGGAAATCAAAATCTTACAAAAATGAATGTTGAAAACTATCTTTACATGTAATTGGAAAAATGAAATACTATTGAAAAAAAATTTTAAAGTAATATGTTCTGTGTTCTAATTTTTTTGTTTTTGGTAAAATCTCTCTTTTACATCTAGGTCATGTATCCATTTTGATCTTATCTTGGTAAGGAGTATAAGATGTTGGTTTATGTCCAGTTTCTGCCAAACTGCTTTTTAATTTTCCCAATAATGTTTTTTATCAAAAAAATGAATTATAATCCCCAAATCTTGTCTTTGTACTTGTCAAATTTAAGGTTATTATTTTTATTTGATATTATAAATTGTATGTTTACTCTGTTTCATTTATCTACTTTTGTATTTCTTGGCCAGTACTAGATAATTTTGATAATTACTGATGAATATGGTTTTAAGATCTGGTACTGCTAAATCTCTTTCCTGTACATTCCCCCTCCCCCCCATTATTTCCTTTGATAGTTTTGACTTTTTGTTTTTCCAAATGAATTTTGTTATTAATTTTTTAAATTCAGTAAAGACATTTTTTGAAAATTTAATTGGGATGTCATTAAATATATAAATTAGTTTGGGTAAAATTGTCATTTTTTAGTATTTTTAAAATTATGCCCATCTGGCATTAAAAAAACAACTATAACTTCCTACTATGATAAATAATAGTCAAGTAAAACAAAACAACACATGACACATCCAAAAATGTGTATCTCATCCTGCATATTGAATCTATCACCTCTCATCAAGAGGGAGCATGCTTTATTAGTTCTTTGAAGCTGGACATTGCATTGATTATAGTTCTTTAATCTTCTAAAGTTGTTTTACCTCAGAATGTTGTACTTCCTATATAAATTGTTCTAGTTCAGTTCATTTAGCTGTTTATCACTTAAGAACACTTTTCCTTTGTTTCTTTGAATCCACCCATTTAGTCAGTTCCTGTGGTTCAATAATATAAAATTTATATCCATGAGCATGAGCAGCTAGGTGGTGCAAGATAAAGGACACTAGACCTGAAGTCACAAAGACCTGAGTTCAAATTTGGCCTTGCCATATACTAGCTGTGTGTGAACTTGGGTAAGTCACTGAATCTCTGTTTGCCTCAGTTTCCTCAATGGCAAAATGAGGATAATAATTGCACCTACTCCCAGAATTGTGAGAATCAAATGAGATAATATTTGAAAAGTATTTAGCATCATACCTGATGCATAATAGGTGCTACATAGATACTATTACTAGCATCATCATAATATTTGGCTACTTCCCATCCGATGAACACCCTTTTTTTTGCTCATTTATTCAATATAACAAAAAGTACTACTTTGGAATAAATGGACTTTTTGTCTCTGATATCTTTGGGAGATATGAACTACATGGCAATTATTTGGTTTGTTGTTGTTCTTCATTCTTGAAGAGGACTAAAATGACATCACTATATTGGGGTCAAGGTACAATGTGTCCAACAATGGCTGATCAGATCAATATAGTCTCAGAAGCTTCTACCCTGTTGGGCACAAATAGTCCATAGTCCATATGAACAGCTGGTGTTAAGATATCTAGAAATTTGTACATATCCTGTTTCCTATGACATATTGCAATTTTGCTTTGCTCATAGAGTATGGTACCTTCTTTGATGTGGACACACCCTACAGAACTGTCCTGTGCCAATGTCTCTTATGTCCCATAATCGATTCCAAAGTTCTAACAGTATCTCAGAGTCAAAGAATATGCACAGTTAAATAAATTTAGGTGTATAATTCCAATCTAGTCTCTAGAAATACTAGATTATTTCACAGCTCCAGGGCATTAACGTGTATCTGTTCTCCAAGTCCTGTAACAAAAACTATCATTTTCCTTTTTCAGTTCATTGTTGTCAATTTTATAGGTATGGAGTTGAGCCTCAGAGTTGTTTTAATGTAAATTCTTATTATTAGTGATTTGGAGGAGTTTCCACAGTTGTTGATAATTTGTTTTTCTTCCACTGAGAATTGCCTATTTGTATCCTTTGACATCTATTGTTCTTGTTCTTGTACATACATATCTTGCATATCTGACCTTTATCAGTGAAATTTTCTAAAAAGAGACCATTGGACCTGATAGCAGTATCAGTCAAGCTTCCCCAGTCAAGCTGTCGACTATTCCATCAGCTAAGACACTCAGGCTAGAAGGGGTCATTCCAGCTGAGCAAGAGAGAGACTCTTCTATCAACAATATCTCACTCCAATGTGGATTTGAATGTAAATCTAAAAAGGGAACATCCTACTGTTATTTTTCTCCTTTATGAAGCTAAAGATTGAGCCAATATTAAATGGATTGCTCCATTTGAATGCTTCTCTTTGGGGAATATGAATTGGAGTGACAGAGTAGAATTAGCAGCTCAAATTTTAGAATGGGGAAGAGGCAGTACTTTACTGCTTTATATTTTTAGAGCATGATTCTAGATTGGAAGACAAAATGATAACTTGAGACTTCTTTTTCATCACTGTTGGTGATACCTTGTCTCTGAAACTACCTCAATTAAAACCAAGAAAAAAAAAAAAGAGGGAAAAAATGTCTTGTAACAGATAAGTATAGTCAAGCAAAATAAATTCACAAATTAGTTATGTCCAAAAACATATTATTCTTTCTATACTTAGTATCTTATCATTTCTCAGAATGGAAGTGAATGGTATGCTCATTAGCTTAAAAACTATTAGTTTACTTAACTAAAGCCCAGAATTACTGAAAAAATGCCCATTGATTGAATGATAAAACAATATTATCAAACACATAAATGCAGTCATAGACACAGACACAAACACACACCCACACACCCACACTTGATTTCCTCTATTCTAATTTGTTTAAAATCTACATGTATGTAATTAAAAACTCCACTGGTATAAAAATATTTTATTCATTTACTTAGAGCAGGAACTTTTACCATAGGTGCTTTCCAAGGTATTAATAGTTAAATTCTTTCCACTCAACCAATCATTTTTATTTGATCTTTAAAAGAAAACTGATTTGGAAAGAAAACCTAGACAGTTATTTTCTTCTTTTGTGTAAAGACTTTATAAAGTAGAAAGCTATGGTGAGGAAGCTAAAAAAAAGGAACACAAACGAGTAGCTTGAGTGATTCTTACTCTTTTCTAAAGATATGTCACAAAGTCAATAGACACTTCTATGTGTTCATATAAGAAATGTTTCCTATAGTTGTAATCTTTTTTCTTTTCACTGCTTTGATGTGTGGCCTTTTGTGCGACCAATCTCATTCTGAGTTTTAGTTGTTCAACTAGTCAATCTAGTTTGACAGGACGATGTGAAGAATTTGGAAATGCTTTGTAAGCATTCTCTAGCTAATTTTGGACTTGGAGTCAATTGTCTTGCCAAATTCTTATTTAGTTTAACTAAAGAAAACACTAACTCTGTATCTACAAAAGTAAAATGGAGTGGAGACTTGAGGCAATTACTCAAGCAGTGTTTGAATTAGATGGTGTCTTGGGTGAATTCTGACACTATATTTTATGATCACGTGCCTATATTATTCTGAAACTCCTCTGTTAGCATTGAAAGCCTTTTGTATTCTAGTTCTGACCTACCTTTCCAGTTATATTATTCATAACTACTCTTCACATACTCTTTGTGGTATTATCTACAATTGTAATACACTTTCTTTCATCTTAACCTGTTGAAAATCTATTCATCCTTGAAGGCTTAGTTCAAATGATACTTTCTCAGTAAATTATTCCTTACCATTCTTTTCAGACATGGCCTTTCCCTCTTGCAAACCTACGGAATTTTGCTCATAACAATAGAATATCTCACCAAATCTTTCAATAAAGTTATTTGTGAATAAGCAAGGAGAGTGATGGACCTGGAACTTGATTTGAATTACCATTAATATGTATATGACTTTTAGTGCAACCTTTGAATGGGGTTGCAAGCTTGGTGACTTGGCATGGGAATGACCAAGAAGTGACATGATGGGATAATGTCAGGTCAAAATAAGCTGAAAAGACACCAATAAGAATTCAGAGTCTCAGGACTATCATTAACTTCTGGCAGGAGAACTCTGAATGGTTAATATTATGGCATAGGGCCTATCTCTAGTCATCCTGATCTATATCTTTCCATTGGACCCAGATGGCTCCTGAGGAGAAAGTGAGGCTGTTGACTTTGCACAGTCCTTCCTAATTTAAATCCAATTCACTTGCATGTCATGATCTCCTAGATGTCCTGGTCCTCTTTGAGAATGAAGAATAAACAACAACAATTATGGCATGGAGATGGGCCAAAAATGAGTGAGATACTTGCTTTCCTGAAGCTGTTTTCTCATATTAAAATGGGAAAGGAATCTTAAGACCCTTGTCAACTTCCAAATTCTATTATTTTCTGTATTGTATTGTTAGGTTTTTGAGGGCATCCACTATGTCATATAGACATTTTTGTATCTGCTACAGCATCCTTAACAGTAACTTGCACTTATATTATATATCCCCATGTCAGACATATCTTGCATAAGTTTGTTTAACTACAACTTTAAAGGAGGAATTATAAATATCTCTGGAATATTACCCATTCCTCTCTAAAAGAAATTGATTGCCACCTTCAGAGGAATAGGAGAAGAGTCATGAAGCTGGCTGCTTTATTCTCCAGTCTCTGAGAGAAACAGTAGATAAGACATAACTATCTGCTCTTCTACCCTTATCCCATCCATTTACCAAAACTGTTAGATAAGGGACACAATTTTGGTTCAGAAAAAAAAAAAAGCCATTTCTGTCTAAATAATTGGAAGAATATCAAATGCTCATGAGTAGGCAGAGCCAATATAATAAAAATGACAGTTTTGCCTATATTAATCTATTTATTCAGTGCCACCATATCAATCAAACTGCCAAGACATTACTTTATAGAGCTGGAAAAAAAAATAACATAATTCATCTGGAAGAACAAAAGGCCAAGAATTTCAAGGGAATTAATGAAAAATTGCAAAGGTGGCTTAGCTGTACCAGACTGAAAACTATATAAACTTAAAAAGTGGCAGTCATCAAAACCATTTGGCACTGGTTAAGAAATAGAGTGATAGATCTGTAGAATATGTTAGATTCACAATACACAGTAGTCAATGACTACAGTAATCTAGTGTTTGATAAACCCAAAGATTCCAGCTTCTGGGATAAGAATTCACTATTTGAAAAAAAAATTGCTGGGAAAACTAGGAAATAGTATGGCAGGAACTAGGTATTGACCGACATTTAACACCCTATACCAAGATCAGATCAAAATGTATCCATGACTTAGACATAAAGGGTGATATTATAAGCAAATTAAGAGAACAAGGGATAGTCTACTTCTCAGATCTGTGGAGAAGGAAGAAATTTATGCAGAAGAGGGAATAGAGAACATTATAAATGCATAATGGATAATTTTGATTACATTAAATTAAAAAATTTTTGCACAGGAACTGGAAACTGAGTGGAGGCTCATCAGTTGAAAAATGGCTGAATAAATTATGACATATGAATGTTATGGAATATTATTGTTCTAGAAGAAATGATCAGCAGGATGATTTCAGAGAGGTCTGATGAGATTTATATGAACTGATTCTAGTTTCAGTGAGTAGAACCAAGAGAATACTGGACACAGCAACAACAAGATTATACAATGATCAATTCTGATGGATGTGGCTCAACAACAAGGTGATTCAGGCCATTTCCAATGGTCTTGAATTGAAAAGAGCCATTTGCACTCAGAGAGAGGACTGTGGGGACTGAGTGTGGATCACAACATAGTATTTTCACTTTTTTTGTTGTTGTTTGCTTGCATTTTATTTTCTTTCTTATTTTTTTCTCTTTTTGATCTGATTTTTCTTGTGCGGCATGATAATTATGGAAATATATATATAAAAGAATTGTATGTGTTTAACATATATTGGATTACTTGCCATATAAAGGAGAGAGTCAGGGAAGGGAGGGAAAAAAAATTGGAACACAGGGTTTTGCAAGGGTGACTGTTGAAAATTATCTATGCATATGTTTTGAAAATAAAAAGCTTTAATTAAAAAAAGGTTTTGCACAAATAAAACCAATGTAGCCAAGATTAGAAGGGAAGTAGAAACCTGGGGGAAAATTTTTATCTCCAGTTTCTGATAAAGGCTTCATTTCTGACATACATAGAGAATTGACTCAAATTTATAAGAATATAAACCATTCTCCAATTGATAAATGGTCAAAGAATATAAACAGACAATTTTCAGATGAAGAAATTAATATCATCTATTGTCATATTAGAAAAAATGCACTAAATCACTATTGAGTAGAGAAATGAAAATAAAGACAATTCTGAGCTACAGTTCACACCTCTCAGATTGGCTAACATGACAGGAAAAGATAAAGATGAATGCTGGAGGGCATGTAGGAAAACTAGTATACTAAGGCATTGTAGGTGGGCTTTTGAAATTATCCAACCATTCTGGTGAGCAATTTGGAACTATGTCTATAGGACTAAAAAACTGTGTATATTCTCTAATTCAGTAGTGTCTCTACTGGGCCTGTATCCCAAAGATATCATAAAAAAGGGAAAAGAACCCATAAGGGCAAAAATGTTTGTAGCAGCTCTTTTTGTAGTGACAAGAAACTGGGAATTAAGTGGATGCCTATCAGTTGGTAAATGGCTGAATAAGTTATGGTATATGAATGTAATAGAATATTATTAGTCTATAAAAAATGATGAGCGGGCTGATTTCAGAAAAAAGCCTGGAGAGATTTACATGTACTGATACTAAGTGAAGTGAGTAGAACCAAGAGAATATTGTAAACAGCAACAAGATTATGTGATAATCAACTATGATGGAGTTGGCTCTTTTCACAGGTCAATTCCAATAGATTTCTGATGAAAAGAGTCATCCAAATCCAGAGAGAACTATGGAGACTGAATGTAAATCAAAGCATAGTGTTTCCATCTTTTGTTGTTTTTTTCTTTCTCATCTTTCTTTTTTCCGTTTTGATCTGATTTTTTTTTGCATAGCATAATAAATATAGAAATATGTTTAGAAGAATTTCACATTCAGCCTATATCTGATTCCTTGTTTTCTAGGATGAAGAAAGAGAAGGAGAAAAATTTTAAACACAAAGTTTTGCAAAGGTCAATGTTGAAAACTATCTTTTCATGTATTTGGGAAATAAAATACTATTAAAGAAAAAAAACAAATGTCTCTTCCATAGTCATCAAATCTTAGTTGATACTTGTCCAGTATGAATTCTTTTCACTAAATGTGAGTCAAACAAAAGACCATCACAAATAACAAATAGCAAACAGATATTTAGATATTTATCCATGGAGAAAACAAAGAAAAATCAGAAAATTTATGCACTTCAGAATATACCAGAAAGTGAACATTTTTGTTCTATCTTTGTAAAGAAACAAAACCTGAACTCCTTCTATAACTATACTTCTCTCCTCCCATCCTCCTGCCATTTTTGACGATTTTATTTTCATTGCCAACTTTAACTTGTTTTATACTTTAATTACTACATGACAATTTAAGAAAAATTATAAATTTTCTTTCTTTTCTATGAAATTAACTATAATCAACAATATAAACACAAACATTTTAGTAAACAAAGAGAAACAGAGAAATATATATGAACCTATAAACTTTCTGTTATATTATTTTTAAAGTATATATACAACTTGAAAAAGTATCACTTGTTTTTGTATTCTTCTGAATATTCTTTTTTGGATTGTAAATATTTTGTTAATGTTCTTAAAAATTTTTTTTTCTATCATTACTTACTAACCTTTCCATATTCCTCTGGAAAAAAAATCTCTCAGACATATCTGAAAATGTATATCTTATTTTTTTTCAACTTATAATTCATCAGGTCTCTGATGAGAGGTAGGAGACATGCTTCATCATCAGTCTTTTAAAATTATAATTGATCAGGGTATGTATCAATGTTCTGAAGTCTTTCAAAGTTTTTTTTTTTTAAACATAATTGTAATCAATGTGAAAATAGTTCTGGTTGTAATCACTTAACTCACTCTTCAGTTAGGTCTTTCCAACTTTCTCTGAATTCTTTGTAATTACTATTCCATTCCATTTACATATCTGAATTTATTAAGCCATTCTCCCAATTGATAAGCATTCACTTTGTTTCCAGTCTTTGTTCTATAAATAGAAAGTATTGCTTTCTGTTATGTGGGTTCTTTTCTTTCATCTTGACTTTTTTGGGTATACATCTAATAGTAAAATTACTGAACTGAAGGATATTTATATGCTACTGATCTCTGAATTTGGTTCAAATTGTTTTTCAGAGAGCTTGGGATGATTCAGAGCTTCACCACCAGGGTATTAATGTACCTATTCTCCCACAGTTCAAAGTCCTTTCAATAATTATAATTTCTACCTTTTATAATATTTATCAGTATTGTAGGTATTTACATTCAGATTCCTTTATAATAAATAATTTGAATCTCTTTTTCACAGGACTTCTGATATCCTACATTCCTTAATTTGAAATCTGCCTGTTTATATCCATTGACAACTTATCTATTAGACAATTGCTCTCATTTTTCTATATTTGTGTAAATTCTCCATCTATGTAGCTTTCATATTGTATCAGAGAAATTTGTTCCAAAGAAAATCTGATCCTCCAGATTAGCTGTTTCCTTTCCAATTCTAATGGCATTAATTTTTTTCGGGCACTATTTTCTCAGAACTATATCATGGTTATATAGTAATCCTCTCTTTTCTGCCCTTGCTTATAGCTTATGTATAGCTTTTTAAAATCTAAATTGGTTGATGAGTTTCCTGTGAATTCACTTCAGTCTCTTTCAACAACTTTTTCCAATTTATTGAAATTACTTTCATTTGTGTCTAGAATTTCTTTCTTCACAGTTTCCTATCTCAATTGGGAAGATTTTCTCTGTATGATTTTAAACCACTGTTGTTATTATTCAGTCATTTTTAGTTGTGTCTAACTTTTCATGAATCCACTTGGGGGGGTTGCCATTTCCTTCTCAACTCATTTTAGAGATGACACTGAGACAAACAGTATTAAGTGACTTGTCCAGCTTCACACTGCTAGGAAGTGTCTAAGGCCAGATTTAAACTCAAGATGATGAGTCTTGACTCCAAGGCTGGCACTCCACTGTATCAGCTAGCTGCCTAGAGAGAAACTCCTGAATGTATTTATGAAATGAATGTCCCTTGATCTTGCCTAGGTTTTAATGTGCAAGTGCTTTTCTATGTTAGGTCTATCAGTATATGTATTGTGGCTCTTTGATTATGGGTTCTGTTATCTTTGACAAATTTGCATTTTCCCAGCATATATCAGCATGGCTGGTTTGCTTTGAATACATCCAAACAGGACCAATGTTCATTCCTTTTCCATTATTTCAACTTATCATGGCATTAGGATTTTATCTCTTTAAAAGAACCAAAACCTATTTTCAAGTCTAGGATCACATTAATATTAATCACAAAAACAAAGACAAACACCTAATTTTCACTTTTTTCAATGGGGAAAAAAATTATAGCAATGAAAAGAAATTGAACAATTGAGGATGAGGGAACAGCTTGGATGGAAAGGAGCTAATAGCTCAAGTTGCCAGCTACAAAGGTGGAATCAACTTTTCATTTTGCTGGACTGAAAAGAGATAGAAACTCAGATGAGTTGGGAGACTGCTCCCTTACCAGTATTAGAAAGAAGAAAGGATAAAGAACATGCTTAATACATGCATTTCTTAGAAATCTGTCAATACCTCTCAATTTATATTGAAATGGTAACTTAATAAACATGTTAGAGATAGGAGACAGGGAACATTAGGTATCAATAATGGATGCATCACTCAATTCTGTCCACTGCTCTTCCTCTATTATGATTCAAGTGGGAAATATTTCAATTTTGTCTTCCTAGAAGTCTCCAAAATCACATTTGAAAAGATATCAAAAGATATTTTGGTGATTATGTGTTAGGGAGACTTGGTATTGTAAAGTTAGTAATAGTTGATGTTATCATGTGGTATAGAGGGAAGTTGTAGTTGTATTGGTAAAAAAAGAAGAAGAAAGAAGAAGAAGAAAAAGAAGAAGAAGAAGGAGGAGGAGAAGGAGAAGGAGGAGGAGAAGGAGAAGGAGAAGAAGGAATAAGAAGAAGAGAGAAATGTGTCATTGAAACCCTTAAAATATACAGAAGAATGCCGGAGGAAATTCAGAAGGATTGTTCTGAGCTGGAGAAGGAAATGGCAAAACACTCCATTATCTTTGCCAAGAAAACCCCAAATAGTGTCAAGAAAAGTTGGATATGACTGGAAAACAACTAAATAACATAATGAAGATATATGTTTTGACATAATCTTTTCTTTTGACCTATTTGTTTATGGAAATATTTGTTCAATATTCAAGTCAAGTTCAATGTAAAAGAAAATATTTTTCTCTTTCAAACTCAATACATGAAGCATAAAGACCACTCATTTAATACAATGGAACTTTGTTTTATCTTTTTATGTATAAATGTTTTCCTCTACTAAACAACAATATTTTTAAGAAAAAATATGTCTTATATTTCTGTATAATATTCCAAGCACCTAATATATTGTTCTGCACATTTCAATTAATCAATAAAACATGTTGGTAATATACCTAGTTAAATCTAATAGGTGGAATTATTTCATGTGGTAAATGTAGAGTCATTACTTCTTGAATCTGTCCCCATGATTACATTTCAAATGACCACAAAATCTAGCCATTATCCCTACTGTCATCATGAACTCACTCTTTTTACACCATCCTTTAGAATTCAATTAAATGTAATAAACACTGAATGCTCACTATATGCTAGACACTTCACTAGGAATTGGAGATATAAAGATAAAAATAAGCTTGCAATTTTCTTGGGAGAAAGAGCACCTACTCTGGAATCAAAGAACCTGACTTCAAATCCTGCTTCTGATGTTTACTATTTCATTTGATCTTGGGCAAATTTATCCTTCTTGGGACTGAGTTTCATTATCTGCAAAAATAAGGAAGTTAGACTGACTGGCCTCTGAAGTCCCTTTCAGCTCGATATCTATCACTCTGAGATTCTTGAGAAATAAATAATAACAATAATAATTTCAAAATTTACTCATTATAGAAAAGTAAAGACAAAACATACACAGAAAACAACAATCAAATAGTTTCCTGGGATCTATCACAGTAACTTTCATATGAAAGTTGTGATCAGTTATTGAACCCCAAGTTGAATTATACATGAGAGCTCAATGTGTCTAATGGATGATTTCAGATCTCAAATAACTTATTCAGGGAACAAACTAATTCTTTAGTAATTCTCTCAGGGTAATTCTTCTGATCACAGAATATAAGTTAAAAACCATCCTGTGGCAATAAAAGCAGAGGCAGCATATGATAGTAGAAAAAGATACAGATTAAAATACAAGACTTAGTTCTAAGGCTTACCTTAACTATTTTCTGTCTTTGCCTTAGGAGGTTATTAAATCTCTTCGGTTTCTTCATTTGCAAAATGGATTGGATAAGATTATTTCTAGGATCCCTTTCTCTTAGAAAATTTGGTGATTTTTTTGAGATTTTGCCATGTGTCTGTCTGACTGTGATGACTCATCCCATATAGGCTATAATGAGCTTTATTGCTGGGAATTATATCATAGGTCCTTGGCAAGTTATTTCATTACTACAGTGAAAACACTATCAGGAAATATCCTTTCTCACAAGATTATTACAGAACTTTTCCAAATATAAATTCTTTGTTTTCTGAGTAATTTTTAATTCAGTTTAATTTTTTTCAGTTAATCTTAATTCATAATATATTTCACTAAAAACAAACTCATATCATTTCAAGTACAAGCTAATTACACTTACAAAGTCTTACTCCTAGATGCAAGTTGATACTTGTGAGTACAAGGAATATTGCCAAGTTTTTATAGAGGCTTGACGGTAAACAGATATCCTTTAAAGGGAGTTGTAAACAATTAGATTTTCCTGCTATACATACAGCTGGTGATGTCAAATGTACTTTCAACTTCCTACTAAATTTTAAACTGAAACTAATTTAAGTAGGGATTGGTGATATGGTTTTGTTTTGTTTTGCTTTGTTTTTGTTTTGTTTGTTTTACAGAAAATAGCTTCAGGTTGTTGGTGCATTTACTCTTTTAATTTAGATTATTTACTCAGAATGTCACAGAATACTTGGGGACATGGGCAATTGTGCAAATAATCATTCTTTTATTTGCGGAGAGATTCTATGTAATGGGTACTATAGTCGCAGATCCCTTGTATATATGATATATAAAAAATGACAAGGGGTATCATTGCATTAAATATATCACATATTCATTAGAAATTAAACCTATAGGAGGAAACCCAATGGTTTCCACTAGAAGAGGATTCTATTGTATCCATATTCATTAGATTTAAGAGTGGTATATCTTTTTAAAATAATGGAGAACGGAAGGAAATGGAAACATGCAACCATGTGTAGAGCAGGGATTCTTAGCTAAAAAGAAGTAGACGTGATTGTGCCATACAAAATGGTTGATTTCTATTGTATAAAGTTGAAAAGATGCCAAAAAATGCAAAAATTTTGCATGAACAAATTATTGAAGTTAGAATGAAATAAGAACTAGTTAATAAATAAAAGTTTGACATATCCAAGACATATAGGGAATTTAAGCAAGTATAACTAGGTTTTGAGCATTCCCAGCTCACCTAAGATAGAGGCACATATGCAGGACATTGCAGGGACTTCTCCTGACAGAAGACATTTTTCATTGAGAATAGCCCCTTTCCATAGCTGCACAGCTGGAAGTGACTGGACCTTTACATTTACCTAACTGAGATACAATCACTCTTCTCTTTGCAGTTGTCTATGGATAAAGGTCTTGTTCACCCTGTGGAAACCTGGAGAGGCTAATATGAACTGATTCAGGGCAAAGTAAACAGAACCAGGAGAACAAAGTATAAAATGACCATGATAACCAGAGTGCTTGATAATGAAGCATGTTTCCTGCATTTAGGCAGAAAGAAGGTGAACAATAGTTATAGAATGAGACATACATTTTCCATCCATTCAATTTGTTGATTGGTTTTGTTTTGCTGCACTAATTTGTTATGAAAGAGTGTAATGGGCTGAGGCTCGAGTTGATGCACTGAGGTCCCAAGCACGTGAGGCTAAATAGTAATTGGACCATACTCTATTAATATATAAGTTTGGAGAAAGAATGGCTCCTGCCCACTCTTTGTGCAAGTCCTGATATGTTGTATAGGAAATGACGTTTTTGGTGGGTGGAGGCTAGGGAGTGGGAAGGGAAGCGGAAGGAGAGACTGCTGG